>NW_026291357.1:0-180970 GCF_025698545.1 Gossypium raimondii | reverse complement strand
ATAAGTTTATCTTTTTAATGTGTTTTAAATTATATAATATATAAAACAATATAATATAAAGTATTATAAACTTAAAAATGGGTCAAGCTGGGTCGGGCTCGAGGCTTGAATTTTCAAGCTCGAGCCTATTTTCAAGCTCAAGCCCGACCCATATTTTAAACAGCCCTAATTTTTTTGCCTAAACTCATTTTTTGAGCCTAATACTTTTACCCAAACCACCCCAAATTTTGGGCAGACCTTCGGGCCTTGGCAGGTAGCCCGACCAATGAACAGGTCTATTCTTTACACTATCTTTAATTCAATCATACATAATCACCATATTTTGATTACTATTCAATTTAATCACTTATGTTTATGTGTACATTACATATTCATTTCTTAATCTCAGTACTTTTCACAATACAAATCACATTTTCTCTTACTTACCAATTTAGCATTTTAAATCTCTATACTTTATCAAATACTTTTTATTTCTAGTATTTAAATCAAAATACATGTTTCATAAATCTCATTCACAACATATTTAACTCAATCTATTGAAATACAAGCAGGGTTAGTATAAAACTTACCCCCTTTGTCAAGAATTTCTTCCTCTCTTCTTCATTTCCCTTCCTTCCTCAACTTCACCACTTTCATTCCCTTTTCTTCTCATTTTCTTCACTTTCATCTGCTATTTTTTTCCTTCTAAATTGATGAACATATTCTATAGAATCTCTACTTTATCTTTTCTCTTTGGTGTCTAAGGAAATTTTCAAGATGAAAAGCTAGATTTTCATGGCAAAAGACTAAGTTGTAAGAAAAATAAGACTTTCTCTTCTCTAGCTATCTCTCATGTTGAAATGTGAAAAGATGATGACTTCCCTTCATATTTCCTCTCTTTTTATACCAATCATTTACATAATAAAATATTAACAAAAATCTAATTAAAATATTAATATTATAACATTTATCTAATTACCTAATTTAAAATATCATTAAAATATCTCCCATGTCATCATTACACTCTAGAATTCTTTCTCATGCTAATTGACCATTTAGCCCTTCATAATCCTTAAAATTTCATCCTTGAATAATCACTTAATTTGATAAATTGTGATTTAGTCCTCATAATTTTCCATATATCCAATTTAGTCCTTATTCATTCATTTTCCTTATTTTAGACTCTTTTATCTGTAATATATTTTCACTATTAGCCCTTCAACTTTTCCATATTTATACTTTAACCCCTCACATTTTAAGTATTTACACTTGGACTATGAAACTTTTCATATCTTTACAATTTAGTCCCTAGGTCAAATTGGTATTTCACAATATACTTTTCGTTTCATTTTTCTCTAACACTTATCCTTTACTTTCTTTATATCTTATTTCATTAACTAGTTTAGCATTGCTTTTGAAAAGTATTTTTAAAAAGTGTTGTGGAAAAGTACTTTTGAGAAGTACTCTTGAAAAGTTTAGCTTAAGATTTATGTAACACCTTAAACTTGGCTAGACGTGATGACCGAATTTGGAGAAATTACATTAGTTTGTTTTAAAAACCAGAAGTTAAATCCTAGCTTTAGAAACTGAGAATTCTGAAAATAATATTTTTTGCAAACTTCTATGTTATTTTGGAAAAATTACGCATAGAACTTATTTATTTTACAAAAATAGCTCTTAACTTGATCTTGTATGAAAACTTCCGATTTAATCAAACTTAGTTGTGCGTTTCGAAAACTTAAGTTTTGGCAAAATTCTCACGAACTTAAGTTCGGAAACACTATTTCCAACCTAGAAATTAAATTCGAACTCATGTGTTTAGAAATATTAATGTTGACAGATCATTTCCAAAACTAAGGTAAACATTCGTTAAAAACCATTTAATTATTTACAAAAAAACACTTAAGATATTACTTAATTTACAGCGTAAAATTATCAAATTTTTAGTTTTAAAAACCGAAATCCATTTTGTTAACTAGTGTGATTTTGTTGTTTCACATTCGAAAATATCAATTACCAACAAATTAAACAAAAACTAGAACACAGCTAAAAAACATATTACAGTCCCAAAAGCCCAAAATAGATAATTACGAAAATCACTATATTTTAATTAACTGATAAAACAATCCGAGCTCCCACACATTGTCCGATCCTAAGTCTGTAGTTAACCTGAAGCATATTAAACAAACGAGTGAGCTAGAAGCTCAATGTAACACCCTATACCCGGTCCATTCGCCGAGCCCGAGTAACAGGATGTTACACCATCGTCACACATCAAACTCATAATAATTTATCACATTATTAATAAATCAATCTTATTATGAGGCATTCGCGCGAATTTTAAGTCCAACATACATCAAAGTAACATTAAAACATGCCCAACATGCTTCAAACAAACTTATTATATCAATTAAACATGCATTAGAGCCACTTAGCAAAAATTCTTGAATAAGTACGTTGGTATCGATACTGTAACAAAAATATCGATATTTCTCTTATACGGTATCGATACCAATTAGAAAATCGATACCAAATTAACATTTTATTTCTCATTTAAAAATCGATGTCTCGAAAATTATCGGCACCCTTATTAAAGTATCGATTATTTTACCCTGAGTATCGATACTCGTGGTAAGGTATCGATATCAAATTACAATATTGACTTCCTGCACATCAAAATATCACAAAGGTATCGTTTTTATAACCCGAATATCGATACCTCTGCTCCAGACCACAAAAATACAGCACATCTAAGCATTTAATCCATCCCAACAAATATCTAATCAACATGCATCATTTACCCCTTTAAACTAATGTCAAAACAACCAAAATAGCAGTTCAAAACATTAAAAACATGTCTGAGCAAAAATCAACATACCAAGGTCCAAGCCTATAGTTACTAGGAATAATTAAGCTATAAAATATCCAAAACATCATGGCAGTATCATGCAACAGTTCTACTACATTATTCAACGTCCATTGATCATACATACATTTAATGGCATTTCAACATAGTAAATATTCAAACCAAAACAATACCAATGAAATAATTATGACATCCACCAAAAGTGCTAGAAAACTAAACCCATAAAATATCATGAGGACCACAATAATAATCAATCAAAGTCTAACCACATTGCCTTATCCCTACATTTCAAAAAATAATATTAATACCACCTACGCAAATACTAAAGCCTAACTGGGATCACTTCTTTGGTATTCCCGCACCGCTCACACCTCAAATGCTAAATATCTACAATGGTTAGAGAGAGTGGGTGAGCTTAAATAAGCTCAGTGAATGTCGGAGTAACCACAAAGTATATACAATATCAGAGGTTAAACAAGAGCATACTTCAACACATTCACAATCATATTCTAACCAAGTCAAAATAGCATATTCACGTTTCATTAAATCATAAAACTAACATATACCCTTACATGCAATTACACTCAACTCGCTTATATATATAATTCATTTAACAATAATTCGTCAAGACTAAATAACGTATACATAATTTTAATAGCTCATAAGTCTAGCTTATATATTCACATGCATTCGCAAGTTAAATGAAAATGACCCAAACCACAATTACATATACAATTACCATGAGAACATACTAACATTTTCATAAAACTTAAATCAACCCATTTAGCATATTATTCACATGTTTATGTATTCATCTTGCACCATATTATCACAATATATAACATCACATTTAAACGATAATTTGGCACTTGAGGCTATGAAACATAAAAGTGGGTTCTACCACCACACATCGGATACACAGATCTCCAACACACCAATTGACTCATAGAGTCGAACATATCCCAAAAAGTGAAGCATAAAGCTAACAGTCTCCAACACACTAAACATGTCCTAGTGAATGGAGCTTGGCTCACATTCCCTTATCTCTCCAAACTGTCCCAAGGCCTTAATGCCCAAATCACAAAACTCAAATATGAGTACTCACAATCTTATGGCATGCCAACTATATCCAACAACTTTAAGATATCACAAGGCCAAAATATCCACAATTACCCACACTTAATTACTGATTTAATGCACATCATCTCTGTTCATATTCATCAATTTCATCACAAACTTGTACACATTGCATGCATATCAAATTAACATTTAATTGCATTTTAAGTGCCACAATGATGCTCATTGAGCCATGCTGTTGGCGTTGCGGAACAACACCATGACACATTCACAAGAATGCCACCATAAAGACACTCGTTGCCTTCAAGTCTTCCTTTGAGATTAGTCAAGCATTTATCCAACTCCAATACCTCCGAGTTTAGAACCCTAAGTTCACTCAATTGAGGAAGATCCTCCATCAGCTTCACAAAGACAACAGCCTTAGTGTACAAGTTCCAAACTCCATCTCGATTACGTGGTATTTAATTGAAGAACACGGCACCATGTGTGTGAAGCCATGTAAATGTTATATACAAATATTAAGCATTGTTTCTATTATCGTAAAACAGTGAAAATTTAAAATCAAATAGCTTCTAGGTTCAATTTAAATGATTAGAACGTAGAACTGAAAAGCCAATTAAATGATTGAACGGCAATTCTATGCGCCAACTACAAATTGAAACAACAATTCTTCAATGAACTTCAGAAATTAAATTAGATACCATCCATTACTTCAAACAATTAACTAATCTAGGAGGGCAAACAGCAACTAAGTAATGCAGATGAAAATAATGAGAAATTATAGCCCTACGGTTTGGACTAAACCTCAAGTACATTAACCCTTAAAGGAGTGTCTTTAAACAGATTTACACCTCAATTATGAATACAATCCGAACAAGAAGCTACCGTCTATTGGTTCAAAAGGTTAAAACTACAATCGGAGGGGTGTGCCAGAACGATGCAGCAGTGCAAAACAAAGACGACACTCGAGAACCCCAATAGCAAGCTATTGTTAATGAGCTCTCCCCCTAAAAATATTGATTTAATATCATGCGGATCAATGATCCACGTATCAGATATTAAACTGATAAGAACAGATACTACACTTGATCTTAGCCAAAAGGCCGAGAAAGGTATGAGCTTAAACTCATCTTGATATTTCTTTTATAGTGCGTCTCTGCCTTACCCTTGGCTTGCGCTCTCTATATGGGATTTCGACTTTAGTTTGCTATGGACAAAACTAGTATAATTTTTCCTGCACAGCACATTGCATGTTGGTGAATTTGCACATGAAAATTTTTGGATATTATAACACTAGTCCTCTTATTGCAGCTTGATATAGGTCAAAAGATGAAGAAGCAATCAGTCTTTCCAACTATGCAATATTGGTAGGTAAGCCATTAAATACTAAAGAAGAATTCGCAAACTGTAAGGTTTACATTACATGGAAGTTTCTGTTTGTATACTTTTGCAAAGGTTTCTATCTTTACACATGTTGCAAATTGTTGTTTTATTTAATGGCTTACCAATTCCATCGCGTAGTTGCAGGTCTAATCTACATGCTTCTCCAGCTTATGATCAGTATAGGCTGCAATAAGTGAACTATAGTTATATTATCCAAACATTTTCACGTGCAAAATCACCAAAATCCCATGTGGGGGTGCAGAAAAAATTATATACATTCTGTCCATAGCAACAAATGTTCAGACCTACTCCAAGACCCATATCGAGAGCACAAGCAAAGGGTGAGGCGAAGGTACATTATAAAATATAAATCTAGACATTTATTGATCCTTTTGTCGACCTTTTGGCTAAGATCAAGAGTAGTATCTGTTTCTATCTGTTTAATATCTGATACGTCCCCATTGCGTTCGCGTAGGATATAATTATTTTTTCCATATGGGTAAACAGCTTCAAAAGCTGTTATTGTATGCTCTCTCCTTATGCAACACCTTTAGGTTTTGTTTGTCATGTGGTAGGGATGTAGGTCCAAGTTGTTGGCTTAGATTGTGTTCGGGGCATAAGGGTTTAAGATATTTCTAACTTTCAATGCTTATAAGCACTAATTAACATTTTTCAATCTCGATTTCTATTTATAATAATTTTATTTTAATCAATTAGCATTTTTCTTCATTTTATAAAAATCTATAAATACTTTTCGATATTAAATATTAGTCCTTTAAAGTGCCGGTAAATATAAAATCCATTGTTTCCATATTTAATACACCCCAATTTATGTGGTATTTTCATCTTATCTAATTAAATGTATTGTTCTTGCATGATTTTTGAAAGATTAAAATATCTCTTTAATCATATCTATATATATATATATATAAATCTGTCATATCTAATCTCTATTTCAAAGGGGTGAAAGCCTATCTAAATCTATTTAGTATAAGTCATATGATTCATAGTATAAAGTACATAATTGAATAGATTAACTGATCAAGATTTATTCCATTAGCAACAAATTTTGTTGAAGTAGAGTTGGTATAATAGAAAATTGTATTCATATAACATGAACTGTCTGTTTTCGCTTTGAATGTCTAATTTGTACAGGAAATGTGCTCAATCTGAGAAAATAGGAGTAGATAAACAACTTTACTTCAATTCTAATTATTTTAACTAAATCTTTTAAGTAATAAATGTTAATTAGATTATAACTATTTTCATTATTTAGTTTTATCATTTTAAATTAAAGGCGATAAACCTTTTATCCGGTCTAAAATAGACTCGAAAATCATAAAAATTTAAAATCTGAAATTAATCAAATTCCAAAAGTTTATTTACCTAAATAAGATGATAAATTAATTTTAGAAACAGACGCCTCACAAAATTATTGGGGTTGTATTTTAAAAGCTAGAACAATAAATAAAGAAGAATTAATATGTAGATATAGTTCGGGAAAATTTAAACCAAATGAAATTAATTATGTCATATATGAAAAGAATTATTAGCAATAAAGAGAGGAATAAAAAACTTTCTTATATATTTAGCACCTGAAAATTTTATTATAAAACCGATAATCACGCTTAATCATTTCCTTACTAATAAAAGTTAGAAAATGGTACCTCAAGAATTAGATGATATAATAAATTATGTAATTTTAATTTTGAAGTCTTATATGTAAAAAGGAACTAACAATATTATTGTTGATTATCTTAGCATGCCATATGGATAGAGGTAAAAAACCTCTAGAAAAAGTCGATAAATGGACTACTGTTCATAAAAGGCCCAACAAAGGGAAAACATTCAAATCGACAAATCCTAATCAAGGATTTGTGACAATACCTTCTCAAATATCTTTTTATCCTAACCAAGGATTCTATATCCAATGGTAAGACAATCAGTTGGAACTCATTTATCATTTACACCACAACCGATAAAGTCAATTCCCTTGGTCTCAAGATCCAAATTCAGCATATCAAGCTAGTTATACTGAAATTATAAAGGAGCAGAAAAATTTTGTGCATCAGAAAATTTGTTGAAACCACAACAAATTCAGGAAATAAAATCTTTTTATAATTTAGACTTACCATCAGAATTATATAATTTTATTAATGATATATGGAAACCCATATTCTTGAACAAATAGCTAATTTCGGGATAGCTCTTACTAAGCTTTCACAATTTCTAGTTGAAAAAATAACTAAAGAATAAGAAGCTCATGATTTATTATTAAAATCTATTTTATATCGAGATTGGGAAGAACTAGAAATCGTTATTTAGATATTAAGGAGATAAACAATCTTCTTGATATATGTCAAGATTTTATTAATAAAGGAACAAATAGCCCTATTATGAATAAAATGTTTAGGTTATGTTTATATAATAAGGCTAGAAAAATTTTACCAGTGAAAATATTTACAAAAATAAATGGAGCTATCTCGCAAACAAAGAAGTTCAATTTCAAAAGCTTTTTCGAATATTTTTACAAGCCTATGTTATTACAAACGATTTAAATAAAAATTCCCTACTATAAAATTTAGACTTGATCATGAACCATTTGATATAAGTAGTATTGAATGGGTTTTGTTAAAGAAATAAAATTCAAAATTTTTCTTTCTATTTATTAAAAGATTTTTCTGCATTTATTAAATCTATATTATTACGTATGATATATGAAGATGATTTTATCATTATTTTCATCTTGAAATCAGTAGTCTTAATGGTATAGCTAAAAAGAAAAATTTTATCACCATATCAAATTTGGATCATTAAAAAATGATTGGAGGTCCGAACCTTTCAGTAGCTAAAGAAGAAAAAAGAAACTTGATAAAAAATATTGACAAGTGTTATAATAATCTCAGTTATTATCATATCCAAACAGGAATAGATTTAATGACCAAAGTCCAATATTTACTTCAACAAAAAAACTTATAGCCTATGGACTGATGGAAGAAGAATATTGGCATATGATATTGGAAACACTCAAGATGATAGAGACGAAGAATCCGTGCAACTATTAAAAAAGCTGACATGGAGATTGATGATATTTCATCACACATAATAGAAGAAATCAAGAATACGTGGGAAAATTAGAACTCACTAAGACTGTCAATAGATTCATTACAGCTAGATGAAATGGAGGAAATGAATCTAGTTAATATTCAGGAAGGATAAAAGCCAATTGGAAAAAACCAATTAAAATATCAAGGAAGCAACTTGGGAAAACGACATCCAAGTGAAAACAAAAAAGGAAGCTACATGGGAAAATGACATCCAAGAAAGCAACTTGGGAAAACGACATCTAGGTGCAGACAAAAAAGGAAGCAACGTGGAAGCAACCATGTCAAATCAATGATGAGACATTATCCTTATCAGAAAAACTGTGCGAGATTCAAAGAAAATTAAATAGAGTTCAAGAATTCTCCTATAAAAGGGAGATGAAGGAAGCCTAAGGGGGCATCGAAGTTAGTTTAGAAAACCTTTTCCTATTCACTTCTCATCCACCAACCTCTCTTCAGTACAATCAAATAAAGTCCTCTGAAATCTAAATCTATGATTTCCATTTAACCATCGACGATGTCCCGTATAAGAGAACTTCTTCCCAGTATATAATCACTTCAAACATGTTTACGCCACACAACAAGGACAAGCATAACGTCCTTTGGTACTCCAACTAGATAAATTGACATAAGCCGAGAAATCATTAATAGTCCACAACAAAACTGTAAGTAAATAAAAGTTCTCCTTTCTCAAGACATCATATGTTTCAACACTCTCCCATAACTGTTTCAACTATTCAATAAGTTGCTGCATATAAATGTCAATATCATTTCCGGGACCTTTCTCTCCAGGGATAATCATAGATAAGATAAAAGAAGATTGATTCATGCAAATCTATGGAGGCAAGTTGTAAGGAACAAGCACTACAGGTCAAGTATTGTACGAAGTACTCATGATTTTAAAAGGATTAAATCCATCAGATGCTAGCCCAAGCCTCACATTTCGAGGATCACTTACAAAGCTTGGAAATTTACTGTCAAATGATTTCCAAGCTAAAGAATCCGTAGGATGCTTTAATAATCCATCATTGGTTCATTGATCATGATGCCACCTTATAGACTCGGCTGTCTTTGATGACATGAAAAGCCTTTGAAGCCTTGGTATTAGTGGAACTATGAATTTAGGCAACATGTAGTCATTTGGGCAACTATGAATTTGTCGTACCAAGGCCTAAATCTTTTATCAGTTTCTTCATATCTTTGCATGAATGAGGGATCTTTGCAAACGGAAACATGTCTCTCAAAAACTCTAACAACAGTGTAAAAGAGTTTCTGGTCCACCCTCTCAAACATTTTAAGTGAAAAAGACGAATGTAAAAGGACAATTTTGAAAATTTTGATCCCTCATAAAGTTTTTCATTCATTTCATTAAGTAACTTGTAGAACTTTGCCGTTTCTCCATTTGGCTCTTCATCAGGTACACTTCTTCCCGTTTCAATAAAAGCATTTCCACCAATATCACAATCATTGGATACAATAATTTCAAGTGGAAACGATTGCAAACCATGACTGTGCATATTAAATGCATCATGCAACATACCTTTCATGTCATCTTCTCTAACAGACTGATGGTAAGCATTATGAGGATAAGCCGGATTAATCGTTGAAGAGGTTCTACGAGGTGTACACTCTCCATGGAAAATCCATTTTTTATACCCCGAATAAAGCCATCAAAAATTAGATGTTCATAGACAACTTCACGAATATGCCAATTGATGTTGCTACACTTCTTACACGGGCAAAGAACCATATTCTCTTGGCTTGCATTTTGAAATGCAAAATTTAGAAAAATTTGTACTCCATTTCGATAGTTGTTGCTTACCCTTGACAAATTCATCCAACTCTTATCCATTTCGTTGTTCTTGAAGTCTAAAGTTGACAATAAATTACTGTTACTTATGTGTTCTAAATTGATCTAAATCATGTCATTGTACTAAAATAGATAATGTATTTCAAGTATCAAGTATTTAATGGGTGTAAACTAATTCAGGTAAGTTGTTTATTTATAAGTATAATTAAGAGTAGGGAAAAACAATAGTGTTGCCCAAATTTATGTGATTTTTATATATTTGATCCAAAGTTTTATGTAAGTTATGATATGATATATATTTATGTATTATGTAAGTTATGTAAGTTATGATATGTATTTATGTAAGTTATGATCCAAAGTTTTTTTTATTCTTTAAATGTTTATGTAAGTTATGATTATCATCTTTAAATTTTAACTTTAGATTTTAACCCTTTAATTATACTCTTTTAATTTTTAAATTTGTGTTTTATCACCTTTATGTTTACTATACTTAAAAAGATAAAATTAACAAATTAATAATTGTATGTTAATAAAGTTAATATTTGTTAATTTTTCATCTATTTTGAGTTAATATTTAAATTAAATTTCCATGAACTTTTTAACTTTATACTACATAATAAAATCGATCAATTTATTTTATGATAATATTTATGAAAAATATTAAAATAATTTTAACATTAAGATAAATATTATTTTCCTTTAAAATTTTATTTTAATTAAATAATATTTATTTCTATGATAAATATTATATTATGTTTTATTTTGAAATTTGAACTTTAAACTATATACTTTTAAGGATAAATAAAAAATATTATTTAAATTAAATTTTCTATGAAAACTTTAACTTTAAAACTAAATATAAAAATTAATGAATTTAAATTTAGAATTTAAAATAATAAATTAATAACACAATTAAAATCCAAAAGTTAGAACTCAAGTTATCATCTTCCTCTTCTAATTTGTAATTTTTATTTAGCTATTATCATGAGATAATAATTAATTTAAAATATTTTTAAGAAAACAATTACTTTAAATTTTAATATCCTTGAAATGAGTAACTTTATTAGAAGAAAAACTAAAATTATTTTTAAATTCAAATATGATATTAATTTAAGTCATTTTACTTAGTAATTAATTTATCTCAAATGAGTAAACTTTTGTTCCTCAACGCGAAGAAATAATAATATATAATAGTAAATTTAGATCTTAATGTTTATAATTTTTTGTCAATTTAATCCTTATTATTTTAGCTAAACTTAATATTATAAAATAAAAATAAAATTTAACATAGTATTATATGTTACATTAACAAATAATTTAAAATTATAAAAATAAAAAAAATAAAATCAAAATTAAAATTAAAAATATAAAAAATTCATAGAAATTCAAAATATTAAAATTAAAATGCATTCATATCACCAAGTATTCATATCACCAACATTAAAATTAAACTGCCCTTAAGCCGAGTCTTAGGCTTATTCATGCTAGGTACATACGCATCCCCTCTTTTTGAAGCATTAATTAAGCTGAAATTTAATAGCTCCTTATGTGATAGTGATCGAAGACTAAAGAAAACAGTAATGAAAAGCAACCATTAATTTTAGTCTGTACCAGGCATTAAAAAGGATAGCACACCTTCGCAACGAACTGCAACCTGCACTGGGACAATATTATCTGCCAACTAATGCTGATAACTACGTATCTCCAAACCCAAGCTTTAAGTGTTTTCCCAAACCAAAACCCTGCAATAATACATCATGAGGTGTTAAAAGACTCATTCTCTTCCTAAGCTGGTGGACACTGTGGAAAGGGGTTTTAAAATTCAAAGAATAATACATAAAAGACTGGGATTCTCAAGAACCCTTTTATCAAGGTAGCAGTTAAAGGGATATCTCCACCAAAAGAAATTAGAAATCACCACGTAAGCTACTATATTAGCACAATGGCCACAACAAACAACACAAGGGCTTCATCCTTCACACACATATAAACACTCAATCTCCCGTGAAGTTTTTTATGGTGTATTTGGAGGAGATTCTCATGTTAGGGGAATCGATGGATTCATATACCAAACCTCTAGTTTTGTTTTCCCTTTTGCTCTTCATCAATATTAAAAAGAAAGAAAGAAATAGCAAAATACAATGAAGAATCAGACAAGCTGAAGCAGGAAATCACAATAAAAATAGTTTCCACAAATCTGAGCATGCACACAAACAGACATCTCTATTCAGATGATTAAAGAAGACCCTGGGGTCAGTAAAAAGTTCCAACATTAATCAGATAAAAAAATCAGTTGCAGATCACAGGTTCTATAACTGGTTCAAGTGAAAGAAGGAACAAAAGGGATTAAAAAGAATGTCAATTTAATGGAATAACCAATTACAAAAAGAGTGAACTAATGGTATTAAAAATATTCTTCTTTTCATTCTCATTTGCTTCTTCCTTTTCCATTCGTTTTCCAACCTGTTATTGTGGATTATTGTGAGTGAATACTCCCAATATTCCAAACAAACATGCTTTATTTCCTAAGTATGAAATAAGAAAAAGTCCTATATGATAATAAAGGCATTAGACATATTCATAAGATGAGAATATTACTAACATTATACAGGTGTCCCATGCAGATTAGGTTTCCGGGAAGAACAACAGCAGCCTCCCATATCCCGCAGTTATCTTTGTTATCCACTCAATACAAAGGTAGTTTGGTGCATTTTCCCCTGTTATTCGACATCAAAGGACAAGTAGAATATAATAGTTTCAAACACAAGGAGAGGGAAAAAACCAACTTACAAGCCGGGAAAAAACATGTAACATACTAGAAAATAGAATCAAGCTTTGAGAAGCATGAACAAACAAAGTAAAAAAATCCTTACTAATCATGCTAAACAGAAATGGGAATATAAAAAAATAAATCATCCCCATGTATAGACAAATTATATACAAATACACTAAAACAGTAATAAGACCATGAAATAAAATTAGGCAAAGAATTTTACCTTTTGAAGCGGCAGCGGAGAGAAAGAGGCGAAGAATTTCCAGCCAAAAATTAGGCTCAAACAAAAAGTTAAATGATTTTGATAATTTGGAGGGAAACAAGAATTTATGTTGGCTTGTTTCTTTAATAGTTAGAGATTTCGATCAGTTAGGGGAAATTGGGGAAGAAATAAAGTGATTTGGGAAAAATAACTTAGGGATTTTAGGGAAATTTGATTTGGGGAAAAATTAAAGGAATTTCGGGGCTAACAAAATGACACCGTTTAGGTCAACTTTAATAAAAATTTGCAGCGTTTATGACAAACGCCACTAATGTATAATCTTTGTGGCGTTTTAGTCCAAACGCCACTAAAAATGCCGCTAAAAACGGCGCCGTTTTGTAAAATTTTAATACATATTTGCTGCATTTTTTGTCCAAACTCCGCGATTGCTTCCTTTTGTGGCGTTTCTAATAAAAATATCGCCATAGCTCTAACCTTTTGCGGCGTTTTTGGTCCAAACGCCGCTAAAAGCTTAATTTCCTGTAGTGGGTTAAGAAAACGGTTTTCAGTTATAGTAGAAGTTCAAAAATTTTGAAAACCGAGTCAACGTCATATTTATAATAATAAATCTTTTCTTGAAATGTACTTGTACTTTGTATGAGATGGATTTAAATTACACAGAACAAAAAACTTAATTACTTTCAGTAGGAAAGTAATTCTATTATAATTACCAAAAAATAGAATTTATTTTAAGTAAATAATTTTTTGGTTACTTTATGCCAGAATAACAATATATCAAACTTATGTTTTAATAGCTCTCCTAATATCATCTATTTCTAGAGATATAGGATAATTCTAGTTGAATAAGAATAACACAAATAATACTTATTTAATAAAAAATACTCCCCTAGTCTAACTAGGAGAGTGATGAGTGGCACACCCTAGTAAATGTTACTAAGGTTGCCACCCCTCACTTATCATATGAGGGGATTGAACTTCTCATGTATTGAGTCTAATTATATGTACTTCCTTAACTTTTGACCCAACAATTTATAATTTAATCTAATTCAATATTTTTTTATTTTCTAAAATAAATATTAATTAATTAATTTAATTAATCAAATTAACTAAATTAATTTCTTAATTGAATAGTTTTCTCAACTCAACTTTGATTCCGTTAAAGTCATGACAACTTTACCATAAAAGAATATATGAGGAAATATATGTAATTTCTATATTTAATGATTCGTGATGACTAATTAATTTAATTTCATTTTCAAACTTCAATTATTTAATTATAATTAATTAAATAATAATTTAAAACTTTAAATTAATTCTTAAGTCATATTTATACTTAGTGATAAAACGCATTTATTTGTGAATACGACCCATTTCTCTAACGTCATTATTTCCATTTATTTTTGTTCATTTGGTTCTATATACAACTCATTTATGGTTTCAACGAGCTAACGGAGGAATCGGTTGAACATATATAATTAGGACTTAAATAATTTATACTTTATAAGTTCCAACTTTTCTCTTATAGTTATAAACTTATTTAATCACGAAGTAATCCCACTATAGTATCGTAACCGAGCTCTCCCAATTACATACAGTTACAAAAGCTACTTAATCAGTTATCGTCCAATGATCTTGTCAAAAGTGTGTTACTCTCATAGGATATTCTTAATATTTTAGGATAAATTCGTTCTCCCAGTATAATATTATTTTATCTCATGATAATCATTACATCTTCTTTAATAAAAAGTCAATTACTATCAAATAGTAATCAAGTTATTTATCACAAAAACAAACGACTTGTGGTCGCGTTTACTTTTCATCTATCACGTAATGCCGATGAGAGGATATTATTTACCCATTAATTGGGCTATGAATTCCACTATTGTGAATGATGCTACATATTGCAAAAGTCATATACCCAACGCACCAACTTTCGGTTCCTTATCTATTTCAACTAAGATTTTTACTTACATCAAAGTATATGAGTCATGCATACATAGTCCATCATCCACTCAGGATTAAGGTATGCCACGCTATGGACATCACAAGTAAATAAATCCATAAAAAAGTATATTTATTTTACATGGGTCTTGTCTAATGTACTGTCATTCCAGTCAATCACATCTACGTCTCTATCGTCTAGGAGTCATCCACTCTGATGCTCAAGACAAAGCATATTCCCAAGTGGACTTGATAGATGACATATTAGTTTTTTAATCGATTTGTTCATTACCGATTAAGCTAACGGGATGTATAGGTTCGTTTACTAATACAAGCTGTCTTTTCGTATTACGATCCAACCATGTAATACTACTTAGTATTGATTAAAGGTCAGATAACAAATGAACCAATATTTGGTTCCATTTTGCTTTGCATGCAAAAAAAATGAGGAAAATATACAAAGGGTATTAATGTAATTAATAAATATTTTTATTAAACCAATTTGTTCAAAAAATAAAAGTGTACATAAACGAAGAATACTACACTTAGGTCATAGATCCAACAAGTGCGTGGGAGGAAAAGAAGTTGAGTTCGAAAAGATGTATCACCCACTTATTTGAGCTAGTACCAATACCTGAGTAAGAAATGCTACATTTCAGAACAATTGCTTTATTCAAGAATCAAATTTATTATTCAAGTTCTTCTCATTTTTTATACCTTTTTAAAGTCATTCAAGTCTTTTTAGACCATTTCTAGGTTTTCTCTAAAATTTGATTGCATTCAGGGTTCGTTTGGAACTCTTTCGGATAAAAAAGAACAAGGTAGAAGAAAACAAGACCAGTGTTAGGACATCATGGGGCCAGTATTGCGATATTAGATTTTCTGATGCTCATGTCGCGACATATGCCCTCTTTTGCTAAACAAGTCCAAACTTCTTTTTGTTTGTGTTAATATCAATACCACATAATCCAATACATGCATCAATCAATTTAAATCCATATACTATTTCAATTTACCAGCAAATACTCTTTTAATTCATCATATAACAATTACTCACTTAATGTCCCAACAATTTCATTTAAACTTCTCTTACATATTAGCAATTCCATCCCTTATATCAACTCCTTAGCATTACAACTCTTCTATTATTTTCCTCATCCTCCTCCTCTGGGGTATTTGCACTTCTGATCTTTCAATTTTTTCATTGACCTCATGAATTTTGAATATTTACACTAAGGCCACAACACTTTTCACATTTTTATGATTTAGTATCTACCTTAAATTAATATGTCATGTCATATTTCTTAATTCACCTTCCTTTGATATCCAACGATCTTTACTTTTATTGGTCTTATACTTTATTTCCCTAAGAATCTATCATATATTGCTTATGACCAAGGGGTTTTGTAACAACCCGAAAGTTAGGGTTGTTGAAAAACCTACTTCTGGGACCCCGCCTCTGTGTGTCGGGTTTGAAATTATTAATATTATAATTTGTGGAAATTACTTAGGAGTTAATTGGATATTAATTTGATAATTTTAATTGTTAGGGACTAAATAAACTATGAGAAGGAAATAATTGCAAGGACTATTTGAGTAAATAGTCCATTTTTATGTTAGTCAAATGGAGTTAGTGGATGTGTATGAGACTAATATAGATATATAGGTGATATCATTAATAATTATAATAGGATAACTATTATATTTGTAATAGAAAAATAAAAAATAAAAAGAAATAAAGTAAAGAATAGAATAATGATTATAAGAAGAGATAAAAGATATGGTAGGTGAAAAGAAGATAGGGGAATGGAGTAAAAGAATTTTCTTTTCTTTCCTCTCTGCTGCCGAAAAATAGAAGAAGAAGGGGGAGAAGGGGCTGTTCAGCCATGGGTGTTTAATGCATGTATAAAATTGTAAGTAAGGTTTAGTTATCTTGGCATGAAATTATGTTTTTGATGATATAATGTTATGTGCTAGTTTACCCATGTTGAAATTTTAAGAATGAATGAAAATTATGAAAGTTACCATGGATGAGAAACTCAAAGGTTTGGGGGATTATTTTGTTGAATACTAAATGCTTTTGAGATGATGATTTGAGTATAAATTTTGTAGACTAAATTGGTCATATTGGGTGGTGATTTCATTGATAAGAATTCCTAGTGACTAAAATGTTGTAAAGTCAAAACAACATAGCTTGAATTGTTAATTTTGAGAAGTATAGGGACTGTTTTAGTGGATTGTTCTTATGCTGGAAAATTTGGGACTTATTTACTAAGTCCATAAAGTATATAAGATATTTCGTGATATAAAATTGATTAGCAATAACTAGAAATGAGTTAAGTGCTATAAATAAATTTAGCAAAGTATGACTCCATTAAATTTAGGATTATTGGGGTTTGATAATAAATTAAATGTATATTTAATGAATTAATGAAATAAGAAGGAAATATGATGAATCAAATTTGGATGTTAATAGTTAGAGATGAGTAAATGACAATTGTTGTTAAATGAAAGTATGCACTATGGTATAAATTTGATTAATTTTATTGGAAACAAGAATGGTATTAATTGAGTTAAATTATTAAAAAAATAGATCAAGAGAAGAATAGAATGAGTATCAGCCGTGGAAAAGAGAAGATCACCGAGTAGATATCCATCGTATTTTGGTAAGTTCATAGACTCGAACTTGATTTTACTTCCAATTATTATTTAAATTAAGTAATGTTAAAGTTGTTCATGATATAAAATGTATTCATATTATTGATTAACGGTAAGGAAAATAAATGAGAAATAAAAGTAGAAGTAAATAATTGTATATTCGTTGATATGTTCGATTAGCGTTGGGCGCAACTTCCGTCAGTTTATCTGACTAGTGCTGGGCACACATTTGTCGGTTTATCCGACTAGCGCTGGGCGCAATCACCGTTAGTTTATCCAACTAGAGCTAGGCTCACAATTATTATCATCGGCATATCCGACTAGCACTGGGTGAAAATATTTTTGGTCTATCCAACTAGAGCTGGGCTCACAATTATTATTGTCGGTTAATCCAACTAGCGCTGGGCGCAACCTTTTCTGTGGTTTACTGCTAGGCACCGAGTGCCACAACACTAATAGATATTATGACAAAGTTACTTGAATTATCGAAAGAATTGAAATCTCATTTGGTTAAGTTAGAATGTTGTATTAATAGTGATTGAAATTGATTTACATATTGTAGGTTAGATAAATAGTAGAGTCAGACTCGACATCCCGCAAGAATCTCGTACTCAATGTTGGTGATGTTTTTCTTTTTGTGTTTTGGCATGTACCTAGGATGAAAATTTAACGATAGCACCCCTTTTTGTTTAGTGAGTACTAGGGAATATGATTTTGCAAGTGTAAATAATTGTAAATACATGGTTAATGTTTTATGCAAGATGGAAAGTAATGTTTTGTTTAAATAATTTGGTCTTATTGTTGTATGCTTATCATGTGAGTGTGTGTGCTAGTTGTGAATTGGTATTTTTTGTATCAATTAGTTGATTTTGTTAAGTGGCATATATATATATATATATATATATATATATATATATTAAGTTCTGGTAAATGAATGCATATATGTGTTTGATCATTTAGATAAGTTTTGGAGACAAAATTAGCATGTATTAAATGGCCAATTGAGGTGTCGAGTACCAAGGTTGTGATGTTATAATATGTTATAAGCTTGGTGTTGGTTGGTTTTGGATGCCTAATTATGTCATGGTCATATGCAAATTGTTGTGTTTAGGTTGGTACCAATTTGGGTGAGAAATATGGCTTGGAAAATGACATATTTTTGTCCACACGGGCAAAGACATGGGCGTGTGTCTCAGCCGTGTGTGACACACGGCCAGGTGACATGGTCGTGTGTCCCCTGTAACTTCTAAAGAAAATAAGTCAATAGCCTCACACAGCCTAGCACATGGGCGTGTGAGGTTATTTCGAAGGGTACACGGCCTAGCACACGGGCGTGTGGTTTGGCCGTGTGACCCAAGCCAGTGAATTACAGGGGTTGGACACAGGCTGGGACATGGCTGTGTGATCCCATTTCAAATGCCACACGGCCTGAGTCATGAGCGTGTCTCTTGGTCGTGTGAGACACATGGCCGTGTGTCCCCTGCACTTTGAAAATTTATCATGTTTTTCTAAAATAATTTCGTAAGTACTCAGTTTAGTCTCGAACCACTTTTAATGTTTACTTAGGGCCTCAAGGGCTCATATTAGAGACTATATAAATGAATTTGAATGGCTTTTGTTTGAAATGAGAAATGAATATGAAATGTATGATTGTTTGAGTTATAAGTCTGGTAATACTCCGTAACCCTGTTCCGGCGTCAGATTCGAGTTAGGGGTGTTATAGGTTTTGGGAATGTTAAGAAGATGAATAACAAAAAGAATGATGATGAAAGAATGAAACTACTGATTGGTGCGAAAGTTTTGACTTGGTCAAAAAGGTATTTATTAATGGGATTTAACCAACAAATGGTATGGCACATTAGATGTCGTTATGAAGTTCACGGTTAGGTGATTAAAATGAAAAGAATTTTCTAACGAAGATGACCAAATTAAAAAAAAATTGATTGACCAAAATGAAAGTGACCAAAATGTTGAGTGACCAATTAAAATAATTTACCCTAAATTTTAGGAAAAAGTATTCAAATCCTTGAAGATGGATAAAAATTCTATTTGCCATCCTAATATTAAAAAAAAATTTGATTTACTGTCTCGAGATTGGATGAAACCTATGCACTGATCTCTTTATTAATTGAATTTGAAGTAAAAATAATTATCCTTTATTAATTACTTATTTTTATCTTATTTTTATTCAATAAATTTCAATGAAGAAATAATAGAAATATAATTACTTGTCAATTATTTTCATTGTTATTAAATTAAATTATAAATTATATCATATTATACTATGAACAAGTGGAGTTTTAGACTTCATAAGATGTCGGAATGACGATAAGTGTCTTATAGGGTATAATAAAATATTAAAAGAATAAATATATAAAAGAAATGAGACACATGGTAATTTTTAAGTTTGATGTGAAATTAAAAAATGCAATCGTTAGTGTATCAAATATTAACCCTTATAATAAGGAGAAGTTAGAAAAATTTTTCAGGGAGCGAAATTAAATTGTAATTTTATACTAGTAAAATGTAATTTCACTATTTTAATAGCCTAAATATTTATAATTTTAAAGGATTATATCAAAATTTTATCATTTTAGGAAGTCAAAGTGCAATTTTACCTTTACTAATTTAAAATTTTAAAAATTTTAAAGAATTTAAATAGAAAATTTTTCATTGTAGGGGGTCAGAGCCCTTGCTAGCACCCTAGCTACCCCTTTCTTATAATATAAGCTTACCTTAAACACAATGTATTGTTCATTTAATATATGCAAGCTCATTGATTAAAAAAATTACCATAAATGATAATAGAACATATTTGGTACATTGCTAGTGGAGTTTTTAGACTCCACAAGTAGGTTCACGAGTTAACAAGTGTTTTATAATAGTATATTAAAATATTTAAAAATAAATATTTTAAAAGGAGACATATGACCATTTTGAAGACTACTTGTGGAATAAAAATATATATTGTCAATGTATCAAATACTAACCCAAATGATAATTATACTTTCTTTTTGTCTTCTTCTTTTATTTTTTAAAAATATTTGGTACACTGTGAGTGGAATGTTTAGACTCCACAAGTAAGATTAGGGTGATGACGAGTGTTCTATAAGATATAATAAAATAATAAAATATATATATAAAAAGTTTTAGATCCCACAACCAAAGTTAAAGTGATGACGAGTGTTCAGAGAATATAGTAAAATAATATATATATATATATATATATATATAAAGGAAACAAGACACGTGGTAATTTTATAATCCTTCTTGTGGGATTAAAAAGTACATTGTTAGTATACTAAATACTAACTCATATATAACATTCGGGACGAATTGAATTTTTTTCTTTGCTTTTATATTTCATCAATTCATTTTCATTAAAACCTTTTAAATAATGATAAGATTATATTTAAATAAAAGTAATTTAATAAATTAATCTCAAATTTAATATATAATTGAATTAAATATAGATTTAAAATATTTAATCTTACTTGAAGTAAAATATAATTTAATGAGAATTCAATACAATTCTAAAATAATTAGATTTTGATTATTTTGTAACTAAGAGTAGAGGAAATTAAGAAAATAACAAAAAGAAAAAACACATGATACAAATAACAATGGTATCATTATCTTTTTATCTAAAATTTATGGAAACATTTTTTGTTAAAATTTAAGTGATAAATGCAATGGCGGAGCCAAGCGGGCGGGCAAGTGCCCTGCACCCTAAAATGAAAAAAAAAATTATTTAGGATTTTGGTCCCTTCAAAAATAATAAAAATTTGATTTAATCTTTTAAAAATTATCAAGATATAGACTATTAAAATAGTGAAATTATATTTTTACTATTATAAAAATATACAATTTAATTCCTACCCTTAACAAAATTTTCTAACCCTACCGCTAGATAAATGAATATTTTGAAGTAAAAAAAATTTTCGAAGGAGGATAGTGACACATATAAGAACGGTACCGAGGCAACGATACCGTGTGATGATGGCGTTACTAACAACAGCTACACTAACAACAAAACCCTCTCTGATTCCTTCCTATTCGTGCCCTTATTCTGATTCTACACCTAAATCAAACTCTTGCATCAAATTTAAACTTCAGACCGACAGATTTACTTGCTTGTATGTCTCCCCATGGCCTGTTTTTCGTCGAAATATTCTTACGAGGAGGAACAGACATGTTTGCATGGCTGCCAAAGTAGAGAAAATGGCTCGTCGCTCTTCTCTCGACTTCCCCATAGTAACTCCTTTCTCAAATCTCTTTGTTTTGCTAGTTTCTTTAAAAAAAAATCTTTTCTTATTGGAAACAAAAGATTGAACTTATGAAGACCTAGCCCTTGAATATGAATAGGTTGCTGGATAATATTATTATGAAACCATTTAACGTGTTGGTGACTCGGAAGAGCATTTCTATAATTTCGAGTTGATGAGATCGGATTGAGAGTAAAACCAATTCAATTAAGAGTTTTTATTAATAATATAAATGTATAGAGTTTTGGGTAAACTATTAAAATAGTCAATTTTGTTTACCTCATGTTACATTTTAATCACTTATGTTTGAAATGTTATGTTTTAGTCACTTACGTTATCGCGTTGTAACATTTTAGTCATTGAGTCGTTAATTATTGTTAATGGTGTAACGGTAAGCTGATGTGGCACGTTAAATCATCATTTCAAACAAAAATTTTAGGTTCATTTATACAACCGGTCCCCATATTTTTTCGTTCTGAGCAACTTAATTTTTTTTATGTTCTTTTAACTTTCTTTTTTGTTCCATTCTCCTCTCTCCCTCTTTTTTCCTCCATTCTTCATTTCTTTTAACGAAGTTTTTCTATGTTTTCCATTTATTAAAACTAGTCCCTATACTTTTATTTTTTTTTGAACAATTTAATTTTTTCAAGTGAGGCGAACTTGTGGACTAGTTTTAACAAATGGAAAATATAGAAAAACTACGTTAAAAGAAATGAAGAAGGGAAGAAAACAGAGGGAGAAGCAGAAGAAAATGGAAAAAAAAGAAAAAAAGAGAAAAGGAAAGTTAATAGAACATAAAAGAAAAAAATTAAATTGCTCAAAATGAAAAAAAATATAGGGACCAAATGTATAATTTAACCTAAACTTTTCTTTTGAAATGATGATTTAACGTACCACGTCAACTTTCCATTACACTGTTAACGACAATTAATGGTTTAGTGACTATATAACACGATAACATAAGTGACTAAAACGTAACATTTAAAACATAAGTGACTAAAATGTAACCTGAGGCAAACAAAAGTGACTATTTTGATAGTTTACCCTAGATTTTTTAAGGAATAAATATAGAATGAGATTATCAATTTTAAATTAAATAATTGATATTTTATTTGTATCATTACTAAATTTTTATATAAATTTAAATTATATTTAAGAATAAACCAATAAATTTTTATAAAAATATTTTTGATAATTTTTTTACTTATAATCATTTTAAAAAGATTAAAATATGTCATAAATCTTTGTACTATTCAAAAATTAAAATTTAGTCCCTATATTTTTATTTCTAGAATTTAGCCCAAGACTTTTTAGATTTCAACACTGTTAAATTTGTTGATGTAACATTTTAAAATAAAAAACTCATTTAATAGCCATATAATTAAAAAATGACCTCGTGATAAATCTAAATTTAGCAAAATAATTTTAAAGGCGTTAACTATTGAATATAAATTTTGAAATATAAAAATAGATAAACTGAATTCTTAAAATAAAAATACATAAATTAAATTTCAAAATTATAAAGAGTACGTAAAAATATTTTTAACCTTTAGGAAATTATACTTAAAAAATTTATTTATAATTACCTTAAATTTTTCTTCAATACATGCAAGTCCTAATGGTGGTGGCGCCATTTTTTACCTACAGCAGTCGACCACCGCTGGTTTTGCAGTACCGAATTTTGCAGTCTCATGATTGTCTGGCTAGATATGTGAAAACGATGGCTTGTAATTAAACCCACCAACATTTGCAGGTTTTGCTGTACTGAATTTTGCAATCTTATGATTGTCATGGTTAGATTTGTGAAAATGATGGCTTGTAATTTAACAAAATTTTTTCGGTAAATGTAGATAAAAATAATTAGAATTAAACTGTTATCATTTTAGGGGTTTTTTACCTAAATAGGATAGAAAAAAAATACTGAAATAGTATGTCAGAAAAAAATTTTACCAAAATAGGTTACTTTTTCATTGGAGCCTATTAGATAGGGGCCAATGAATAAAATAATAATTTTTTTGAATAAAATATAATTTATACTTTTTTAATATTTTTTAAAAAAATACGGGTCAGAATACTGTGGGGTCGGTCGGGTCGGGTGGCACCTGTCTAGTAGGCGCCAATGGAGGAGCCTCATGCAGAGGCGCCAATGAAGGAGCCTCATGGAGAGGTGCCAATGGTGTCCTCTCTTACCGTTGTGTTCCCCTCGTGATGTCTTCTTTGTGTTGTCCCTTCATGCTCTTTTTTATTTTGCCTATAAGTAATGGCAAATGGTCCCAATGCAATGCCACACGGTAGAGAAAAAAAAAAGAGAGAAAGGAGAAGAAGAGAAGGAGAAGAAGGAGAAGAAAGAAAGAAAAAAAGTAATGTATTTTTTTAATAAATAATTTTGTTTATAATTTAAAAAGTTTATAGTTTGTGAATTTTTTAGAATATATTTTAGAAGATATTGTGAATTTTTGTTATTAATTATTAATTATAAATTATCTATATTTAGTGTTTATAGTTTAGATTAGAATTTTGTAGAATATTTTAACTTTTTGTATGAATATTATAATTTTTTATGAATATTGTAATGTTGTATGAATATTGTAATTATTTTATAATTAAATTTGTATTTATAGTTTTGGATTAGTAATTTTTGTATGAATATTGTAATTTTGTATGAATATTATAATTTTTTGTATGAATATTGTAATATTATAGTTTTGTGTGAATATTGCAAATTTTTGTATGAATATTGTAATTTTGTAATTTTGTATGAATATTATATTTTTTTGTATGAATATTGTAATATTATAATTTTGTATGAATATTGCAATTTTTTGTATGAATATTGTAATATTATAATTTTGTATGAATATTGCAATTTTTTGTATGAATATTGTAATTTTGTAATTTTGTATGAATATTGTAATGTGGGATATATTGTAATATTGTAATTTTTGTATGAATATTGTAATTATTTTGTTAGTAATTTGAGATTATGTTATAAATTTTGTGTTTGTAATTATTTAAAATTAATTTATTAGTAATTTAGGATTAAGCTATAAGTTGTTGTGTTTAGTTTAGTATTTGGTGAGTTTAACATATAAAGTTTATAAAAAAATTAAAAATCATTTCATTAAAAGTTTAACTATAAAAAATTAAAAATCATTTTATTAAAAGTTTAATTATAACTGACTTTTTTAATCATATAGTTGTTGTTAACTCATTTAATTTTTATATAATGTAACTTTTATATAATTAAATTTTATTTGATTTTGTATTTATTTAACAGTAATTATTGATTTTTTGAAACAATTTAACTGAATTAAATTTTTTTATTGCAGATTTGCAGGAAATGGGTTCTCTAATTAAATTATATTGTATTAACTATTTTGCTAATTTAATAATGTCAGGGTCCGTACCGCGCATTGAGGGGCCGTGTTAATAGTGTAGGGTTTCAGCCAGATGAACGCCTAATACCATACTTAGAGTTAGCCGGGTTCGGATCAGCGGCATTGATTCGGACTTTTGATCTGCGATACGACTTGATTTCCGCTTTAGTCGAGCGATGGCGTCCGGAGGCCCACACATTTCATTTGCCGTGCGGAGAGTGTACCGTCACTCTAGAAGATGTTGCAGTACACCTCGGGCTTCCCATAGACGGGAATGCGGTCACGGGCGTAAGTTCAATCTCTAGGCCGGCTACCATTTGCAATGAATTACTCGGGCGTAAGTTCATCTATGTTTCACACACCCCAACATACTGTTAAGGAGAATGTTGATAACCGTAATCGCCCACAACGTGAGCGTCGAGCTCCACAAAAATATACCCCTAGAACCACACCATCAAACCATCAATTTTAGGGGTTTTTGTAATAAACAACCATTATCAATTTATGTAATGACAGTTCTTATCTAAATAAAATTACAATGGTTTAAAAATGTCTCCATAACTGCAACAAATTGTAGACAATTTTGTGATTCAAACCATATTTATGTAATGAAGTACATATCAATTTCTACTCGATTGAGACGATTGTCCAACATGGTAGTTTCGGAGAGGGCATTTACTCCGATTATGACCGGGTAATCTGCATACGCCACACAAATTCCCGTCAGATTTCTCCCTAATGTCCATTTCGTTATGGATTCGGATGATTATGACGACCTTCGTGTTTCTACGCAACCTTATGTCCGGACTAGCTCAAGGTCGCCGAGATACCTCCCAAGTAGATAGGTCGAAGCATGGGGAACTCGTTTTCCCATACACGCAACGTGCGTTCGATGGTGTACACTTCATCGATAAATTGTTCTACATTGAGCCCAACTTTAGCACAAGTTGCCACGACGTGTGCACATGGAAAATGAAGTGTTTGAAACCTTCTGCAATCACACCGTCTATTTCAGAGATCAACTCCGTAGGACCTAGGTGGTATACTAGGTCGACGACCGATGGTCTCTGTAACTCGAAACGTTTCATTATGTCGTGAATATACTTCTACTGTCATCGACCTCGCCATTCGACGGTTTACAACCATTGCATCCCTAATGCCTTCGACAAAAACATGTCCCGCCTCCATCTGGTTCACTTGTTGCTGACCCATTCTTGGCATCAAGGTAGCCAACCTGTAGAACGTTGCCGAGAAGACAGATGAAATTGGAAAATGTCGTGTTTTTAATAACACAGCGTTGATCCCCTCCACTAAGTTTGTAGTCATTTGACCAAAACGAAAGCCCTCGTCAAAACTTTGAGCCCATTGCCACGGCTCGATGGTACCCAGCCACTGCCGGAAAGATGTGTTGGTTTGACCCTCTATGTCACTCTCAAGCCATGCCATTCTTTGGCGAAAAAATGTGGCTCTAGCTCAGACAACATATATGTATTAAAAAAATTTTAAGTTACAGTATTGCTCTAAAACATTAAAACTTATATTTAAAAGATAAGGTAATTCTTTACCCATTCTCACAACTTGTCTCTTCCAGTCTGCATTCTTATAATCTTGCTGGAAGTTAGCCGCGATGTGCCGAATGCAGTAAACAGATCGACATGGTACACCAAAACGACTAATGGCTGCAATTAATCCTTTTCCTCTATCGGAAATAATGCAAATATTATCATTGCTAATCACATACCTCCGCAGGTTGGTAAGAAAGAACTCTCACGATTCAATGTTCTCCTTATCGACGATGGCAAATGCTATCGGGAGTACGTTCCTGTTTCCGTCTTGAGCAACCGCAAGAAGTAAGATCTGTGTGTATTTTCCATATAGCCAGGTTCCATCTACTTGCACAAATGGTTTGCAGTGGGGAAATGCGCGCACACATTGATCAAAAGTCTAGAACATCCGATGGAAAATTCTTTTTCTCGATTGTAGTTGGTCATTTGGCCCGTCATAAGATCGTGTCTGCAACTCAATTACAGTCCCCGGCACGTGTTCCCTCATGGCGGCTATCCATCCCTGTAATTCATTGTACGATGCATCGAAATCTCCGTACAATTGCTCAATTGCCATCTGTTTAGCTATCCATGCCTTCCGGTATGATACTCGATACTGGAATCGTGCTTGTATTTCAAAGAATCGCATCAAACTTTAATGGTCGGCATGTCTTTCACCATTGGCATGATGCATGTACAGATAGTTTTGGAGTCAAGTTTTCGATGATCTTCTGTCATACGTGTTGAAGTGCATGTGTGGGGCCCAACAAATTTTCGTATTTCCCACATCTACTACTTCTGCATAAATGCAGCTCGTACCCGCCAATTGCAGCCTTTTGCCGACCTCCAACACTCTCCAATATATAATGTTGGTTTAGACTCGATGACTTTGTAATCTACTGATATATTCATGCTATACCGCTTAATCGCAAACATACATTCTTCCTTACTTTCAAATCTCTGGCCCACGCGTAACTCATCTGAATCAGAATATACGCCCATTCGGTAAGCATGTGGTATTTCAGGGTACTCTAGAAACTCAGCTGCCCGTGCCGCATCGGGGTCTATCCGAGACATGTGTGCCCCATGATTATTTTGTATCACAATACGACGAATCCGGTTTCCAACTGAAGACGCATTAACATTTCCATCCTCATTTACGCCTTCGTCGTCAATATCATCCGGGACCTCGTCTGCGTCGGGATCACTCTCACTATCCACTTCGTAATCAACAGGATCACTACTATAGTATACATCATCACCAACCACATCAGTCTTGACTGCAGCATTAAGATCAATATTTATCCCATGTATAGGTGATTAACTATCAACATACGATACCGGAACCACCATACACGGCGCTTCAACTCCATCTTCTTCACCTAATGGAGTGGGATCTTCAGTTGCCTCCACATTGGCTAACTCAGCAAATAACTGAATCAGTGCATTTTTGTTACTCGAAGTCCCACAATAAAGAGCGACCATTGTTTTCACGTCTTCATCGTCAACAAGTTCCATTTCGGTAAATTTTATTGGATCTATTGATACTGGAAACTTGTAGAAAACTTTTGATATCCTTCACCCACAACGTCTATAAATTTTTTCACTAATTTTTTCCTTCATATCATCAAACAAGATATTTCTAGCAAATCTCATTGCTACTTGTTTGCGACATTCAAATATACATCCCACAGTTGTTGTTAAAATTTCTCCATCGAAATAAACGCATACAAAAACCGATTCTCCATTTTCAATACTAGATCAGAAAAAGAATTTCAAATTTCTTAAAACAGTTTCAAAATGTAAACAAAATACATAAAAATTTAATGCAAACTTTTTCATTCGTGTCGACAAAATTAATAACATGACAAAATAACTTTCAAATAATAAAATTACTAACAAGACTCTACATTCTATTTACAAAAAAAACCAAAATACCTAATTTTTTTCTTCTTTTCCTTCCTTCTTTTCTTCTGCTTCCTTCCTTCTTCTTTCTTCCGTTTCTGTAGTCAAATTTATGTCTCTGTTGGGGGTATTTATAGAGAAAAATCATAGCATTGGCGCCTTTCAGTATGACACCACCATTGGCGCCTCCTAGATAGGCACCACCATTGGCGCCTCCCAAATAGGCACCACCATTGGCGCCTCCTAGATAGGCACCACCATTGGCGCCTCCCAAATAGGCACCACCATTGGCGCCTCCCAGATAGGCGCCAATACTATGTATTATACGGGTTATATACTAACCTGGAAAAGTATAAAATTATATTTTATTTATAAAAAAATATTATTTTATTCATTGTCGCCTATCTAATAGGCTCCAATGAAAAAGTAACCTATTTTGGTAAATTTTTTTCTGACATATTATTTCAATATTTTTTTTTATATCCTATTTAGGTAAAAAACCCTCATTTTAGACATTACAAAAATATCTAAATTTTCATGTAGAATTTAAAGAATTGTATTTGGTGGCTATGGAAAAATACAAATATTCAGCTCAAGGTTAAAAGTTATAACTGCCATTCGATTCACTAATCGATTCCGTTCATGAAACACATGCTTGAGGTCAATTTCCCAATCACAAGTAACTAGTCTTTTTATGCTCCGTAGCACAACATTATCCTAATCTATCTTAGCCTTCATACGGGATAAGATCTAAAACCAAATAATTGAAAACATATATATTGAATAAAGAGTGTAACGCCCCAAAAAAGTTTTAAGGATTTAATTGTGAGAATTTATAGTAATTAATTTCTATATCTTTGGTTTTGTGCTCTACTTCTGTGTTTAAGGTTTGGAGTTCAAGTGGCATCATTAAATGTTTTGTTATTGTTTTCAAAACAACCTTCATCCATGTGTTTCGTAGTTAAGTCTAATTTTGGGTAAATTGGTGTCAATAATGAGCCTACTGGTTCACTGGTTAAGCATTTGTTTATATTTTGTTTGGCTCCAAGTTTGAATCCCATCGTATGCATTAGGAAATATTTTTTTTGCAAATGCCAGAAGGTGGGATGGTGGTTAACTTAAAATAGTCTGAAGAAATTCTATCGTACATTTTTCTTTGTTTTTCAAAATTTTATTTTCTTTTCCAGTTCTCCTTCTGTTCTTTTATTTTTCCTTTTACGGTATTAAATTTTGCGTTAATTGGAAGTTCTTCATTGCTTGTAAGGTCGACTGTGCAATTATTAAGTAAGTTTCGTTGATACTTTTCTCTTGTTTTGTAAGTTTCGTGGTGTTAACAATATTCTGTCGAAACGAGATTTTGCTCGATTGCTTAAACATTCTGTTTAATCATTCGATTGGTTACCTTTTTAGACAAGGATATTGCAAGAGACGTTATTCCACCGTGTTAGTCTGATTTCCTCTGTTTCGTGACAATTTAGTATCTGAATTAATATAAAAATACTAAAATTTTAATAAACAACCTAGCCTTCAACGCTGACCCTATAAGTATTTTCATTCTGTTATAAAGATTATAATACTTAAACTGTTGTGGGTAGAATGTTTTGATGTGAACTGGTGAAATCATTTTGCTGGATGTCTGAACTGATTTGTGTACTCTAATATTGTAGCTAGATTGCCATAATGAGTTCGACCGGTAGTCGTGCGGGTGCGTCAAGGACGTCAAGGTGGAGCTCGAGAAAAGTCATCCTCTATGGGTACTATGCCCAATTTGGAGACCAGCGAGACTGTTGGTACTCCCACTACTGAGACGGAGTCCCAGACTCCGACAGCTGGGTACGACGCACTGTCTGAAGTCATGATTCGAGCACTAGAAAGGGTTGCAGTGACTTATTCGGGATGGGGAGGTTACTTAACAACTCCGGTCGAATGGGGATGAACTATTCATGGGCGTCATAGGAGCCACTCTTACTGTTGCAAAATATTGGCTCGAGGCTACTGAGCGCATTATGATAGATCTTGACTGTACTTCCACTCAGAAATTCAGGGGTGTTGTGTCTTTACTCTGGGACGAAGCTTATAAGTGGTGGCTGACAGCTAAACAAGGTGCTCAGCCCGAACAGGTTAACTGGGATTATTTCAAGAACGCCTTTCAGGGTAAGTATGTGGGGGCGAGTTATGTTTAGGCTCATCGATGCGAGTTTATGAGCTTAGTTCAGGGTGACCGATATATGGCTGAATATGAAGCTGAGTTTCTACGACTGAATAGGTATGCACGGACTTTGGCAGCATTTGACTACGACAGGTGCGTGAGGTTTGAGGAAGGACTGAGATATGATTTACGGATTCTGATAGCTCCTTAGAGGGAATTGGTTTTTACAGTCTTAGTTGACAAAGCAAAAATAGTGGAAGAAGTGAAGCGCATTGAGCGCGAGCGACGTGATCATGAGAAGCATCAAAATAAGATTAAGAGGGATTCGGGTCACTCTGGTTCGGGTCAACGCCTTAAGAAGTGGGCGAGGTTTGACACGCCTCCGAGAGCCGATGCATCAACTGTAGTGACTGGGATTCAACTATGTAGTGATTGTGGGAAGCGCCATTCGGGCGAGTGATGGAGGAAGTTAGGAGCATGCCTCCGTTGCGGTTCGATAAAGCATCGAGTTAGGGATTGCCCCCGTCGACCAGATCTAGTGCCAACTGTGGTGCAGACTCCGACTCCAAATTTTGTTCGACCTCTAAGAGAGGTTTAGCAATCATTCAGAGGTCGCGGTACTGGTAGGGATGGTAATAGATCTGGGAGAGGATAGAGCGCACCGGGTTGAGGTGCAAGTTAGATTGAGGCTCGTCAGTCGAAACTGGTTTATGTGGCGAGACTCCGCGATGAGAACGATGATGATGATGTCATTACAGGTACTTTCTATATTCATTTTGTTTTGTATTATGCTCTCATTGATATTGGCTCCACTCACTCATACATAGCTAGTGTTGTTTCTATAAATCTAGATTTAACCGCTGAAAATACTGCTAGAGAGTTTTTCGTGATTAGTCATTTAGGCCAGTCAATTTGAGTTGATAGAGTATATCGGTGGGTACCCCTAGAGCTCTAAGGTATGGTGTTTCCAGCTGATTTAATGGAATTTCCCTTTCATGTGTTTGATTTAATTCTGGGAATAAATTGGCTCGTTGAGTATCAGGTTAGTCTAGACTGTGCAACCAAGAGAGTTACTATAAGATCGCATGAGAATGACGAGGTGGTCATGGTTGGTGAGCATCAATATTACCTCTCTAATGTAATCTTCGCTCTTGTAGCAAATAAGTTAGTCTGAAAAGGTGCGAGGCATACATTGCTTACGTATCCGATTCTGTTTCCGTAAAACCTTTGGTAGGAGATATTCGCACCATGAGGGAGTTTTCAGACGTCTTTCCCGAGGAATTGCCAAGAGTACCTCCAGATAGAGAGGTGGAGTTTGGAATTAATCTATGACCAGGTACTGCTTCGGTGTCTATTGTACCCTACCGCATGACACCGAAAGAGCTGACCGAGGTAAAAGCGCAGCTTCAGGAACTCCTTGATAGAAAATTTATTCAACTGAATGTGTCTCCGTGGGGGGCACCAGTATTATTTGTTAAGAAGAAAAATGGGTCGATAAGGATGTGCATAGATTACCAGTAGTTACTCAAGTTAACAATCAAGAATAAGTATTCGTTACCGAGGATTGATGACTTGTTCGACCAGTTTCGAGGAGCATCCGTTTTCTCTAAAATCGATTTACGCTCTGGTTACCATCAGCTCAAGGTCAAAGAGACTGATGTGTACAAAACTTCCTTCAATACTCATTACGGACATTACGAATTCCTGGTAATGCCTTTCGATCTAACGAATACCCTGGTGGCGTTTATGGATTTAATGAATCGGGTGTTCCAACCGTGCTTTGATCAATTTGTAGTGATTTTTATCGATGATATCCTAATTTACTCTAAAACTAAAGCTGAGCATGATGATCATCTTCGCATTGTACTTTAGATACTCCAAGAAAAATAGTTGTATGCCAAGTTCAGTAAGTGTTAGTTTTGGTTACAGAAAGTCACTTTTCTGGGTCATGTAGTGACGGTGGAGGGGATCTGAGTTGATCCTAAGAAGATAGAAGCTATTGTTAAGTGGAAACAACTGAAAAATGTATCTGAAATTCTTAGCTTCCTTGGTTTAGCCGGTTACTACCGTAGGTTTGTCAAAGGATTTTCTCTGATTGCGTCGCCTCTGACGAAGCTGCTGCATAAGAATGCTCCATTTGTGTGGTTTGAGGCACAACAGTCTAGTTTCGATAAGCTTAAGTCCGTTTTGACACAAGCTCCTGTCTTAGTTCAACCAGAATCGGGTTGGGAGTTTATGGTATACAGTGATACTTCACATGTCAGGTTAGGATGTATGTTTATACAAGACGGTAAGGTGGTCGCTTACGCATCACGACAGCTTAAGACACACGAGGGTAATTACCTTATGCACGAACTTGAGCTGGTTGCGGTTATGTTTACTTTGAAGATCTAGAGACATTATTTGTATGGTGAAAGGTGTATTATTTACACAGATCATAAGAGTCTCAAATATTTGTTAACCCCAAAAAAGTTAAATCTTCGGCAGCGTAAATGGGTGGAATTACTTAAAGATTATGGTTGCACGATAGAATACCACCTGGGTAAGGCTAATGTGGTAGTCGATGCTCTTAGCCGTAAAGTAATGACTGATTTGAGAGTAATGTTAGCTTGTCTGTATTTGGTTGAGGATGGGGGACTGTTGGCAGAATTACTAGTTAAACCGATTTGGGTAGAACAGATTCGAGCTAAGAAATTGAACGATGAGTTCTTAGTTAAATGATTAAAACAAATTGGTTCAAACGAGGCTGTTGGTTTTAGCTTGAATAGTGATAATGTACTATGCTTCAAAGGTTGGATTTGTGTACCCAATGATAAGGAGCTAAGGCATTCGATCCTACAGGAGACATATAATAGTCCCTGTACTATGCATCCTGGTGGGAATAAAATGTACCGAGATCTTTGGGAGTTCTATTAGTGGCTTGGACTGAAATGGGAGGTAGTTACTTTTGTATCCAATTGTCTGACGTGTCAAAAGGTTAAAGCCGAACATCAGTTGCCCTCTGGACTGCTTCAACCAATTAAGATTCCACAATAGAAATGGGAGCAGGTAACAATAGATTTTATTACGGGGTTGCCTTCAACCCCTGCTAAAAAAGATTCAATTTGGGTCATCACTAATCGATTAACCAAATCGGTGCACTTAATTCCCATCCGAACAGATTACTCCTTACAGAAGCTAGCTAAACTGTATATCGCAAAAATTGTGAGACTATACGGAATTTCAGTCTCGATCATCTCTGACAGAGATTTACGATTTACGTCCCGATTCTGGAAGAAACTCCATGAGGCTTTAGGCACCCGATTTAACTTAAGTACTACTTATCACCCTCAGACTGATGGATAGTTGGAGTGAGTTATTCAGATCCTAGAGGATATGCTTCGGGGTTGTGTGATAGATTTCAAGGGTAGTTGGGAAGAGTACTTACCGTTAGCGAAGTTTGCATATAATAACAACTTTCAGTCTAGTATTCAGATAGCACCCTACGAGGCCTTATATGGTTGTAAGTGACGTACTCTGTTATGTTGGACAGAATTAAGTGAACGTCGGATATTGGGTCTTGAGCTAGTTTCTGAAACTAAGAACATTGTGAAAGTGATTCGTGATCGCCTGAAAGCAGCCTGTGACGACAAAAGTCTTATGCATATTTAAAAAGAAAGAATATTGAGTTTTCAGTAGGTGATCAAGTGTTTCTAAAGGTACCACCTTGGAAAAAAGGTTCTCCGATTTGGACGCAATGGTAAGTTGAGCCCGAGGTTCATTGGATCCTGCCGTATTCTAAAGTGTGTTGGACCTGTTGCATATCAATTAGAATTATCATCGAAATTAGAACAAATTCATGATGTGTTTCATGTCTTGATGTTGAGACGGTATCAATCTGATCCATCATATATTGTTCTTGTCGATGAAATTGAATTGCGACTGGATTTAACATTTGAAAAGGAACTTGTCTAGATCTTAGACCGTGATGTTAAGGTGCCGAGGAAGAAAATTATTCCTCTAGTAAAAGTTCTGTAGCAAAACTACGGTATGGAGGAAACCGCATGGGAACTTGAAGAATCAATCCGCCGACTGTATCTATATCTGTTTAACTGAGGTAAAATTTCGAGGCTGAAATTTCTTTTAGGGAGAGAGAGTTGTAACGCCCCAAAAAATTTTAAGAATTTAATTGTGAGAATTTGTAGTAATTAATTTTTGTATCTCTGGTTCTATACTCTGCTTCTGTGTTTAAGGTCTGAAGTTCGAGTGACATCGTTAAAAGCTTTGTTATTATTTTTAAAACAACCTTCATCCATGTGTTTCGTAGTTAAGTCAAATTCTGGGTAAATCGGTGTCAATAATGAGCCTGCTATTCACTGGTTAAGCTTCTGTCTATATTCTGTCTGGTTTTGAGTTTGAACCCCATTGTATGCATTAGGAAATATTTTTTTTGCAAATGCCGGAAGGTGGGATGGTGGTTAACTTAAAATAGTCTGAAGAATTTCTATCGTACCTTCTTTTTTATTTTTTAAAAGTTTATTTTCTTTTTCGGTTCTCCTTTTGTTATTTTACTTTTCCTTTTACGGTATTAAATTCTGCGTTAATTGGAAGTTCTTCGTTGCTTGTAATGTTGACTGTGCAATTATTAAGTAAGTTTCGTCAATACTTTTCTCTCGTTTTACGAGTTTTGTGGTGTTAACAATATTCTGTCGAAACGAGATTTTGCTCGGTTGCTTGAATGTTCTGTTTAATCATTCGATTGGTTACCTTTTTAGGCAAGGTTATTGCAAGAGACGTTATTCTACCTTGTTAGTCTGATTTCCTCTGTTTCATGTGAGGTGAGTATGCGAAATGAGTTGGGATTGCGTTGAAACTTTCAACATAATCTTGGCGATAGGTTGATTTTGCTAAAATATTGAAATCAATGGTGTAATTGATTATTGAATGATTAATTAGGTTCCAGGCAGTCTCTGTGTTGTTTTCCGTCAAAGCAAAATCAGATGCGTACCGGAAACCTTAATTTTGCAAGTTTCGGGTAGCTAGAAATGGTGGTTGTTGATGTCACACAGCCAGGCACACGGGCGTGTACCCAAGCCTTGTGATTGGCCGTGTAACTCACTATTTAATGATTTGAGGCCTCACAAGCGGGGACACGGACGTGTGTCTAGGCCGTGTGTGGCATATTGGTGCAGAGTTCACACGGGCAACGGACACGGACGTGTGCCCAAGACATTTAACTCACTATTTATGGTATAAGACCACACGGCTAGGACACAAGTGTGTGCCTTGGTCGTGTAACTCATTTTTTATGATATAAAACCACACGTTCAAAGACATGGACGTATACCCAGGCCATGTGAGTCACATAGGCAAGGACACGTGCGTGTGCCCAGGTCGTGTAACTCATTGTTTATACTTCAGAACCACACGAGCAAGGCACATGGGTGTGTGACCAGGCCGTGTGTCATGTTATTGGGGCTCGAAACCTATTTTTGAGGCCGTGGATGTTGTTTAACATAGTTACTGACTTCCTCATTATAGGAATAGTTGAATTTGATCGTATGAGAGCTAATTGATATTCTGAGACTGACGTGTGAATAACATAGTTGTATGTATACTATGACACTTATTCTGAGGTTGAACTGTCTTATCTGTTGTGACGTGAAATAGAATAACTGAATATTCAATATGGGTACTTGTGCTCTGCATTTGCATGGGTTGGGGTGCTGTGAAGAAGGAAGTAATCTGTTCTGAATTAGTGGCTATGCCACAATACGTATAAATCTAATTCTGGCGCTTGTCGCATAATGAACTAGCAGCTAAGCTGCGTTTTTGTAAAAGTGTCAACGAACATTTTAAGGTGTGTAGGGTTGGTTGGGCAATGAATGTCTTTAATGGTGTGTTAGGATTGCCGAATATGGTGTGTAGCAGACGAGGATAGGCATATTGCATCTAAGTCTGATCTGTATCAGATATGAACTAAAATTGCATATATATATATATGTAGTTGATTTGCTCTGAATCTGAACTGAAATTACTTCTGTATCGAACCGGATCTCTGAATTTGGAACCACTTTATAAATGAGCATTAAATGAATAATTTCTTTTACGCACTGAGTTTATAACTCATTCTGTTATTGCTTGGATTTCAGGTGGTTCGCAGACTTAAACGGGTCGGTGCTGCAGGAGCTCGGTCGAACTATTAGCTTTCTTTAAAATATTTCGATAAGAGTTTCGTTAAACTATAATAGTATGACTTTGGAAGATTATATACTTAACTAGTCTTTGTGTTGAATTTTATGTGAATCATGGTTTGGTATTATTGTGTCTTGCGTAGTATTTGGGTTTTTTAATGACTTCCTAAACTTGGACTAGACGTCTAGACCGGGTCTAGGGTGTTACAAAGAGAGAATAAATATATCAACAAGTGTTGGGTGTATTTATTTATAAAACACATTATACTGTAAAGAAAAAGTTTAAGCTCAAACTTTAGAGATAATATTGTTTGAAAAAATCAATTTTGATTCTCTCTTAGAAAACTTGAATGTCTCAAATTAAAGAGTTCATGAGTTGTTTATAATGCTTATGTCTGACAGAATTCTCTCAAAAGATATCATACCCAATGATATGGTGCGATAAAACTTGTTCTATTTACATAATTAACATCGACATTATAATATTTGGGGTTCACAATCTAAATAGTTCATAGTTTCAATTATAAAACTCATAAACTTAATTTAGAGAAAGACTTATACTAAGTTATATCTATTTTTATAACACGTAAATTAAGTAAAAGTTATAAAATTTATAATATATAAACTTTATAAAAATTGTTTTCATAACACTTATTATAAATAATCTAATTTTTATCATAACTTTAGAAAGTTACTTTTATAAATAAGTTATGATAAAAAATTATAATGTTTTTTATGAATAAGTATATTAGCATCGACATATAAATAAATTAAGTTCATATTTGGCCATAGCTTTATATAAATAAATAAATTACAACATGTAAATTATTTTTATAATAAAATATTTTAGGATTTAAATAATATAATTTTTGCTATAACTTTATAAAATACATAATTTATTTTATAATATCGTTTTAGGATTTATAATATAAGAATTTTTGGGTTTTTACAAAAATAATATAAAAAATAAAATTTACCAAAATATTACAACTCTTTTTTATTTACCAAAACATATAAACTTTTTTTTATTTACCAAAATGTATAAAAAAACAAAACCTGCAAAAAAAATCAGACTGATGTGACAATTTACTAGTCACGCCAATGGTATTGGCGGCACCAATGGTATTGGCGGCACCAATGGTGCCAATGCCATTGGCGGCACCAGTTGGTATTATGGGGGGGTCGGTGGTGGGGGTAGAAAGAAAGAAAGAAAGAAAGAAAGAAAGGAGAGGAAAGAAAGAAAGGAAAGGAGAAGAGAAAAAAGGAAAGAAAGGAGAAGAGAAAAAAGGAAAGAAAGAAGGAAAGAAAGGGAAAGGAGAAGAGAAAAAAGAAGAAGAAGAAGAGGGAAGAAAGGAAAAAAAGGGAAAAAGGTAATTTTATTTATAAATTTGAATTTTTTTGTAATATTTGTGTGTTTAAAATTTATGTAATGTATATTATAGTTATTTTATTATTTTATTTATCATATATATTTTATGAAATATATTTAGAATGAAAAAATAAGTTAAAGTACATTGTATGTTGATTAGGGAATTTTTTATGAAATTTACTTATGAATTTGAAATTAAAATTTTAGGAAAATAGCATTAAAAGAAAATGACAAAGAAGTATGTTTAAGAAAACATAAAATACGAAAAGAAAAACGAGAATTGTATATTTATCGAAAATAATAAAATGCGAAAAATGTACATGTAATAAATGTAAAACATAATAAATTGAAATAATGTAAAATTATAAAATAAAAATTACGATTTTTAAAATAATAATATGCGGATAAAAAATACGAATAAATGGCAAGTAAGATCAGTATTAGTAAATGTTTTAAAAATTCAGAAATAATTTATACAAATAATTGGAAAAAATGTAGTGAAATAATATAAAATAATAAAATACAAAAGAATATAGTTTTATTGAAAGTAATAAAATCGGAAAAATAATAATACGACCAAAGGGCGGGGAAAGGGTTTATTTCGGGTTATTTACCAAAATATTACAAAAAAATCAAAATATTATAAAGTTTTATTTTATTTACCAAAAGAATAGAGGAAAAAAATGGTTATGGAGGGAATAAAAAGGCGGTACTAATATGTGGGTACTTACTTTTAATCCCTCCTTATTTATTAATAAATTTCAAACATTATGCACTAAAATAATGTAAAATGATAAAAGACTAAGTTAATGATATTTTTAAAGTAATAAAATGCGAGAAAAAATACGAACAAATGGCGAAATAAGAGTGTATTACTAACTTTTTAAAATTCGAAACAATTAATACAAAATATTTCAAATAAAATATACTGAAATAATTTTAAAAAATAAAATAGGTGAATAATATATTTTTATTTAAAGTAAAAAAATTGAGAAAATTATATGAGCAAAGGGCAGGGGTAAGGGTTAATTTTTTACAGCAAATTAATTTAAATAACACACTCGATTAATAAATTTCAAACATTATGCACTGAAAGAATGTAAAAATATAAAATTAGGAATTATGATATTTTTAAAGGAATAAAATGCGCAGAAAAAAATACGAATAAATGGCCGAAGTTAGATTTTTTTACTAACTTTTTTTTTCAACTTGTAGGCATCGCAATGGCTGAATTGATTCAAAGCGGTATTAGACACATATCTGATGCGGCTAATAACGCGGTATGATTTATTACTTGTTAATCAGGAGTTTTATTTATTTAAAAAGGATATACGCAATATATAGAAATAAATTATGCAATCGTAATATTTTTATGTTATTTAACACTATCAGGACTCATTCCGAGTATTAAGGGGCCGCGTGAGTGTTTTAAAGATAGCTCCGGATGCACGATTTATGCTGTACCTGGAGCTAGCCGGATTTGGGTCAGTAGCATTGATCCGGTCCTCCGACTTGCGATTTGATTTATTATCTGCGCTAGTGGAGCAGTGGCGTCCGGAGACCCATACTTTCCATTTTTCGTGCGGGGAGTGCACGGTGACGTTGGAGGACGTTGCAGTGCAGCTTGGGCTCCCAATTGACGGGAGTCCCGTTACAAGACTATCTTCATTAACCGATCCGACTGCAGTTTGCTATCAACTCCTAGGAGAGTCACCAGAGGACGGTGATAAATATTTTTTCGGCATAAAATTTACATGGCTAAGAGCCAAAATTTGTCGACTATCAGCGACCGCCAGTGAAGGTGAGTTGATGTGCGCTGCTCGAGCGTACATCATGCATTTGATAGGGGTACTACTCATGCCTGATGCAAACGGCGACAGTGTGCATTTGTCGTACTTGCCTCTGATTGCTAATTTGTCCACGGCTAGGTCGTACAGTTGGGGTTCGGTCGTTCTAGCAACGCTATACAAGGAGCTTTGTCGGGTGACAGAGCCGAAAGTTAAAGACATCGGCGGATGCCTCATACTGCTGCAGTCATGGGCACTTTATCGGATGCCATTTTTGGCACGCGTTAGTTACCAACCCTATCTATATCCACTGCCACTCAGGTGATAAAATAAAAATTGTCATTATTGTAGTCATAATATATTGAGTAATGTTACCAACCCTACACCCTATACTATTTTTGGTAGGTGGACGACCCGTCCAGGCATCGAGAAGTCGTGTGATGTCCCGATATACCGTATGAGGATTGAACAGCATGCCCGGGAAGGGGTAAGTTTCTATTCTAATATTCATGACATACATGGTATTTCTATATGTTACTCACATGTTATCGGTCTAACTCGTTACAATGTTATTACTCATGCAGTTTATATGGATGCCGTACCGGAGGCCAGAGATTACAAATGTTGTACCCCCGTCCGCACTCGTTGATTCTTACATATGGTGCACAAACACACCAATTATAAATTTCAACGTCGTTGAGTGGTATCACGACGATCGGGTGCTTCGGCAGTTTGGCTGCATCCAACCTATCCCGGATCCGCCGTGCCAGTTAGGGGAAGATCACGGCTTGACAAAGAGAGGAAGAGTTCAATTGGACTGGGGAATATATCACCGGAAATACGTCGCACTGTGGTACGATCGATTGTGCCGAATTCCTCAGATGGTTATGGCTACCGACCTGCAGCCATCTCGACAGTATACAGAATGGTACCATAGTCGCAGGAAGCTGTATTTACTTAGAGCGCAATCGATGATAATCCCCCCGTACGTTCAGCAAGTTGGGGGATCGGAAGCAGACGGCTCGATGGATCCGGATCCGACGGCATTTTATCCTCCACAACAGGCAGAGCCTGGACAATCAGAATCAACTGAGGAATTACATGGCTACCGACCGGATTTGTTGGGCGGTGAATATTATCTGAGCTACGCAGAGGGCGAATATGCATACGATTTTGAACTGTTTGGCTCCCCCCAGCCGCAGTACGGCATGCCCGGCCCATCTGACACGTATCCGCCGCATTATGGGACTCATGATGGTTCATGTTTGTCAGCGGCGAACAAGCGACAAGACATTCCCTCTATGTTTTCCACGCCCCCACCTGCGGACAATGAGGATGTTGGTCGTCGCCCAGGCCGTGAGCGTCGACCTCCGCGTAGGTATACCCCCCGGACAACACCATCGAACCATCAACTGTAGGGGTTTAATGCACCTTTTTTATAACTTGTACTATTTGTATTTTAGATATCTCGGATGTTCTTAATTTTATGTATGATATCAATTATTCAATTTTTTCATTATATTAAAGCTCAATCGAATTATGAATGCCTCTATTTTCGATATAATCTTAATAATTCCACAACGCTCACATGGTATCTTATAACTTAATCTGGAAACAATATGGATACAATTTTATAACAACATACATAAAAATTTTATAGCTTTAGCTCAATTTCGCCCCGATCCCGACGACTGTCCAACATGAAAGTTTCGGTTAGGGCATTTATTCCGGCTATGACCACTTAACCTACATATTCCACAGCACTTTCTGTCAGATTTCTCCCTAATGTCCATCTCATTACGGATTCTACTTGATTGCGGATGACCCCTTGGATTCCTCCGTAGCCCTCTATCTGGGAGAAGCTCGAAAGTGATCGGCGGCACCTCTCACGTAGATAGGTCCGGCAGGACAGGGAACTCATTTTCCCAGACACGCAATGTGCGCTCCAGCGTGTACACATCATCGACATATTGTTCAGCATCAAGGTTGACTTTAGCACACGCTGCCACGACATGCGCACAGGGGTAATGAAGTGTTTTGAACTTCTTGCACTCGCACCGTCTGTTCCGGAGATCAACTCCGTAGGACCTAGGTCGACGACCGATGTTCTCAGTAACTCGAAACGTTTCCAGTCATCGTGAATATATTTCCACATTCATTGACCTCGCCAACCGACGGTTTACGACCATTGCATCCCTCACATGTTCAACAAACACATGTCCCGCCTGAATCTGGTCGACTTGCTGCTGACCCATTCTTGGCATCAAAGTGGCCAGCCTGTAGAAAGTAGCAGAAAATACCGATGCAATTGGAAGATGACGTGTTTTCAACAAGACTGCATTGATCCCCTCAACTAAGTTTGTGGTCATGTGGCCATAACGAAAGCCCTCGTCAGCACTTTGAGCCCACTGCCACGGCTCCATTGTGCGCAACCATTGTCGAAAAGATGTGTTTGTCTGCCCCTCCATGTCACTCTCAAGTCGGGTCATTCTTTGCCGGAAAATATGTAGCTCTAACTCGTACGCTGCATGCGTATTAACGAAAAATAAGTTAAAGTAAGTCGATAACATCAAACATTACAACTTATATTGAAAATATAAGGTTATCATTTACCCATTGCCACGACTTGTCTCTTCCAATCTGCATTCTTATAATCTTTATGGAAGTTTGACGCAATGTGATGAATGCAGTAAACGGATCTCCACGGCACACCGGAACGCCTAATAGCTGCAATTAAACCCTTCCCTCTATCAGAGATTATGCAAATGTTATCGTTCCTAATAACATACCTCCGCAGATTTGTGAGGAAGAATTCCCAAGACTCCATGTTCTCTTTATCTACGATAGCAAATGCTATCGGGAGCACGTTTCTGTTACCGTCTTGAGCAACTGCAATAAGCAGTATCCGTGTATATTTTCCATACAGCCAGGTCCCATCCACCTGCACAAGTGGCTTGCAGTGGGGAAATGCCCGCAGACATGGATCGAACGTCCAGAACATCCGATGGAAAATCTTTTTTACCGGCTCTAACTGCTCATCCGGGCCGTAAGATGGACTGGTTTGCAACTCAATCACAGTCCCCGGTACGTACTCCCGCATAGCAGCTATCCAACCTTGAATCTCGTTATACGACGAATCGTAATCCCCATACAGTTGCTCCATCGCCATCTGTTTAGCTACCCATGCCTTCCGATATGAGACTCGATACTGGAATCGTGCTTGTATTTCCGCAATGAGTACCGAAACTCTAATGGTCGGCATATCCTTCACCATTGGCATGATACACATACAAATAGTTTTCGAATCAAGTTTTCCATGATCTTCTGTTATACGTGTTGATGTGCATGTATGAGGACCAACAAATTTTCGTATCTCCACATCGAGAACTTCTAATGAATGCAACAGACGTACCCAATTGCGCTCTTCCACGCCTTCCAACACTCCCAACATATATTGTTGGAGTAGATACTGAGACTTTATAATCCACCGATATCTTCATGCTGCATGCTTAATGGCATATACGCAATCTTCTTTACAACCGAATCTCTGGCCTATGAATAACTCATCATCATCAGATGTTACGGCCAACCCGTGAGAATGAACTATTTGTGGTACTCGAAACTCGGATACATACGTTGCGTCGGGATCTATGAGCGACATGTGTGGCCCAGGATTATTATGTATCACAATACGCCGTATCTGCTCCCCGATCGAAGAAGCGTTAATGCCTTCATCGTTGTTGACATCTTCAGCGTCAATATCATCAGGTACATCGTCCAAATCGGGATCAGCGTCACTATCGACCTTTTCATCCCAATGATTGCCACCACCTTCTTCTTCGCCGGCACCTTCTTCTTCACCACCAACCATGTCAACATCGGGTGTAATATTCAGGTCGATACCGATCCCACCCATAGTTGATTCACTATCAACGTATGATATTGGAGCCACCATTCGCGGTTCTTCAGCCCCGTCTTCTTCATCAGATGCATTTTGCTCCATACCAACTAACTCAGCAAATAAGTGAATCGGTGTCTTCTTCTCACTCTCATTCCCACAGTAGAGATTGACCATTGTCTCCACGTCTTCGTCGTCTACAAGTTCCATTTCGACGAATTTGACCAGGTTTGTCGAAACTGGAAACTTGTAGAAAATTTTTGATATCCTTCTCCCACAACGTCTATGGTTTTTTGCATTAATCCTTGCCTTCATTTCATCGAACGATACATTTCTATTAAATCTCATTGCTATTTGTTGCCGACATTCAAATACACATCCAACACTTGTTGTCAATATGACTCCATCGAAATAAACGCATACAAGAAACTTAGCATCCATCTTCAATATTTAATCTGTCAAAAAAAACAAAATCTCATAAAAAATCTCGAATAGTAACTGAATTATTTAAAAAAAATTATACTCAAAATAATACACAAAATAATACACACTAAAATTATTAAATTTATACTATGAATAATATTAATAATTTTATACTCAAAATAATACACACTAAAATTATTAATTTTACTAAAAAAAACTAACTATAATAATAATACTAATTTTTACTAACTAGTTTATTTTTGTAAATAAAAATAATAAATAACCATAATAATAATACTAGTTTTCTCGCTAACAATAATATTACTAAGTTACATCTTAATACATTAATAACATCTTCATACTAACAACAACAACAACAACAACAACAACAACAACAACAACAACAATAATAATAATAATACTAACTAATACTTTTATTTTGAGTTTTATTAATCTTAATAACTAAACTAAAACAAAAAATATTACAAAATATACAAAATAATAACAACAATATAATCAATTATTTAAAAAAAATACCTCCTTTTTATGCTCTTTTTCTTTCTTTTTCTCTTCTTTTCCACGCCAACTCTTTTTTTTTTGATTTTTCTCTCTTCAGCTGGGTAGAGGTCGTATTTGTAATACGAGTGGTGCCGCCAATTAGTATGGCACCATTGGTGCCGCCAATGGCATTGGCACCATTGGTGTCGCCAATTCCATTGGCGTGACCAGTAAATTGTCACATCAGTCTGATTTTTTTGCAGTTTTTTTTGGTTTTTTTGATATATTTTGGTAAATAAAAAAAAGTTTATATATTTTGGTAAATAAAAAAAATTGTAATATTTTGGTAAATTTTTATTTTTTTATAATATTTTTGTAAAAAACCCGAATTTTTTTTTGCTATAGCCATCCCAAAGGCTCTTATGTGTTCATAACTATAATATAATTTTTTGAATAAATCTATAATATAATTTTATAACTTATATAAAATATATTTTTTAATTTAGATTTGAATGTAATTACTTGTGTAATTACGTAATTCACACTCTCGCTTTAAAATTGAAAAGTGTAATTGAATGCTTTAATTACTTCAAAGTTAGTGAGATTTATCAATTATAATGTTGATCCAAACATATTAGTATTATGTAAGTTGATTGAGTCTTAGCTCGATTGACATGGGTATTGTTGCTAATATAAGAGAATTAGGGTTTGAGTGTGCTGAAGCGCATTATCCTCTTATTTAAGGGTTGAGCAGGGGCTATGGGTAGACTTGTTCATGGGTCGGGTTACTCGACTCGACCCGAAGGTCCGTTCAAAAAGTGGGAGGGTTTGGGTAAAAATATAGTCCCCAAAAATGGACTTGAGCAAAAACAAAGGGTCAAGCCTTGGGTAAGACTTTTTTGGCCCGAGCTCGGCCCGAATTTGCAAAAATAAAAATATGCTATTTTTTTATTGTTTTACTGCTATTTTCTTGTTATTTTCTTACTATTTTGCTGCCATTTTACTATTATATTGTTATTATTTTGTTGTTATTGTTTGGATATTGTATAACTCTTGTTTTATTGTTAATTTTGTTACTATTTTAAAGGTATTTGTTTATTAAGTTGCACATATCTTAATGTTATTTAATATACATTTTTTTTAAAATTTATTTTTAATTTGTTGGGAAACATTTATTTTAATATTTTTAGTATTTTTATGTATTTTATTTTAAAAAATTATATAAAAATTAATATGGGTGAACCGAATTTTACAAAATTTTAGACTTATTTTTTAGGCCAAGCTGATCTTGAACCTAACAATCGGGCCTAAAATTTTAATTGAGCTCAACCCAAATCCAATCCCGCATGGACACTAGGGGCGAAGTTAGAACAATTTTTTGGGGGGGCCGAATGAAATTTTAATTTTTTATGATCTATCATTACAATTTTTAAAGAATTAAATCGAATTTTTATAATTTTATAAGAGCTAAAGTGTAATTTTAATTTTATTAATTAAAATTTTAAAAGAATTAAAATTAAAATTTTTTATTTTAAAGGTAGGGGCCCCATGCGCTCCCCTAGAATCGCCTCTGATGAACACCCCTAGCTATGGGTAAGGAGAAAAACGATTACACTACCTAAATAAACTTCTAGAGTAAGTAAAAGGCGAAAAACGATTTTTTCAATTTTCCTTATTTAAGTCGGTCATGCTTATTTACTTTTTTGTTCAACTTCTTCGATGGCAACGAAAGCACGGCACCGCCTTAAAATTTGATGGTTTTTGCCTTTCTGTTGAAGATTACTGTAATTTATTTATGGAACTTCCCGTACAAAAACAGAAGTAATTTTTCAAAGAAAAGAAAACCCAAAGTAATAAAAAACAAAGGCAATCCCCCCAATTCATACCTTCACGAACCACGAGCAAGAGCACACAGTTTTTATTTTATTTTTTCTTTTCTAGTTTTCTTTGGTCCCTGGTTGGTACTTGGAAAGAGAAAAAGAAAGTGAATAATAAAAAAAAGCAATGGCGAAATCAATTGTTTCAGCCGTTTTGGAGAAGTTGAGTTCCTTGTTAATGATACCTGGAGAGATAAAACACAACTTTGAGTTGGCCTTAGCTCTCGAAGAAGAAATTGGAAAAGTGATTGCTCATTTTCAGGATATTCAATCAGTACTTCAAGATGCAGAATCAAAACAGGTACCTGTTGTCGCTATTCATTTTTTTTTTTGAAGTATTAGTTTGTGGGTTATTTTTGTCTTGTGGATTATTATATATGGATTTCTGAGTTGACCGTTTCAATCATGGGGCCCTAGTATCCTTTCCTCTCGTACATAATATTTATATCTAACATGGAGAGGGATAAAGTTTGATTTTAAAATCTAATTCGGGCACCTTCCTCGAAATATCAGTGTAAGCGGAAAATAAAATGTATTATTGAAATTGAAATCCCGTGTTTAGGGTTTGAAATTTTAATTCTGGAAATTAAACGATCAGTGTTAGATTTGAGATCATAGTTGACTTAAGCGGGTTGAATAGTGGTATTCGATTCCTTACTGAAATTATTGGAATTCAAGATATTAAATGAAATTTATGTTGTCCATCGTAAATCTTATCTTACCTTTCAATAGGTAAAGGATGCGAACGTGAGAAATTGGTTGAAGAAACTGAAAGATGTAGCCTATGATGTTGATGATGTGGTGGACGAGTGGAATTCTGAGAAACTGAAATCACAGATTGATAAAGAACAAAAAGGAGCCAGAAATTTCCCCTTGCTGAAGAAGATGCGCAATTCTATCTCTTGTTTTACCTTTCAAACTATTTTATACTATAAAATTGCATCCAAGCTAAGCGGAGTAAATGAACAACTTGATAGTATAGCCACCGAAAAAGATAGGTATAAGTTCGGGTTAGAGAAGGTAGTTGAAGAACCCCGAAGGCTAATAACTGCCTCTTTCATAGATGATGAAGAAGTTTATGGAAGGTGTCAAGAGACAGAGATTCTAGTGAATATGTTGGTGGGGAACAGTAGTAGTGGAGGAGGGTTGAAGCTCCCTGTCATATCTATCGTGGGGATGGGGGGTATTGGGAAAACGACGCTTGCTCAATTGGTTTACAATCACAGTGATGTTGAATGTCATTTTGGTAAGAGAATATGGATATGTGTCTCAGACCCTTTTGATGAGATAAGGATTGCCAAAGAGATCCTTGAAGCATTTAAAGGCGAAAGTTCGAATTTAGTTGGAAAGGATAACATCTTGCAGGAAATTCGTAGCCATGTTTCAGGGAAGAAAGTACTTCTTGTGTTGGATGATGTGTGGAGTGAAGATGCAACAAGATGGGAGCAATTGAAAACCTCCCTCAAGCATTGCTCTCCTGGGAGTAGAATTTTGATAACCACTCGAAACGAAAAAGTTGCTATAATAATGGGAACAACATCTTCAAACTTATTTCTATTAAATACTTTGTCTCTAGAGGAATGTTGGTCATTACTTAGCCGTAGAGCATACTATGGGAGGACAAGAGAGGAAAGTGAAAATTTAGATGATATTGGTTGGAAAATTGCTGACAAGTGCCAGGGCTTGCCCCTTGCTGTGAAGATTCTAGGTGGTCTCTTGCGGTTCAAGAGAACCAGAGAACAATGGCAAAATGTATTGGATAGTGAAATGTGGGACTTTGAAGAGGCTGAACAAGATCTTTTCCCTCCCTTATTTTTGAGTTATTATGAGTTGCCTTTGGCTCTTAAGCAGTGCATTTCATATTGTGCTGTCTTTCCGAAAGGTATGATCTTAAGAAAAAATGAATTGATCAAGCTGTGGATGGCGCAAGATTACTTGAAGGGAGTGCGGTGTGAAGAGATGGAGATTGTTGGTGAGGAATATTTTGATGAGCTACATATGCGTTCATTTTTTCAGGATTTTGGAGGGGGTGAACTAGACAGCGGTATTATGAAATACAAAATGCATGATCTAATTCATGATTTTCTTCTAGTTTTAATGAAAACCGAATGTGTGATGCTAGTAAACCATGATTCTGAAGAGTTAAAAGTGGACTTGTCATGTGAAAGGGCTCGCTATGGAACATTGTTTCGTAAAGAAGCTGCACCAACAGAATCTAATATTTTCCGTTTCAGAAAGTTGCGTAGCCTCCTTATTGACTCAAGCTATCATGATACCTCATCACTAAGACTATATTTGCCCAGGTTGTTTGATCAATTGACTTGCCTAAGGACTTTAAATTTGAGTAACGGTTTGTTCAGAAATTCAATTGAAGAACTTCCTGATGAGATAGGAAAATTGGTTCACTTGAGATATCTTAACTTGAAGAACAATAAAAAATTGAAAGAATTACCTGAATCACTGTGTGGGTTATGTAATTTACAGACCTTAAACCTCAAATGGTGTGATAGTCTTAAAGAATTACCGTGTGGAATTGGAAAAATAATCAACTTGAGGCATCTTGAGAATGATCAAACAAACTTGAGCCTGATGGCAATACCAAGAGGAATTGGAAGATTAACAAACCTTCAGACACTAAGTTTGTTTGTTGTAAAGGGTAATAGCGATGCATCTACTCTTGGAGATCTTCAAAACTTAATTCATCTTCGAGGACTTCTTAAGATAAGTGGATTGGGAGCTGTGTGTGATGTGACTGAAGCTAAGAAAGCAGAGCTTGAAAACAAGAAAGGCCTTCGGACTTTGATATTTGATTTTACTATTTCAAAGGGGTTAATGTCAAATAGGTGGCAGAGAGATGATGGAAGACTCCTTGAAGCTCTGCGACCACCTCCTTGCTTGGAAGAGCTAGAGATATGGTGGTACAGTAGCCCCACCATTTCTGCCAACTGGATGATGGGCTTGACCAAGTTGAGCCGTGTTTCATTGGGTTATTGCTTGCACTTGAAGTCTTTGCCTCCCTTGGGGAAATTGCCATCCCTTGAATCACTCTATATAGGGGGAATGAGCAGAGTGGAAAAAGTGTCAGTTGAGTTTCTGGGTGTAGAAAGAGAAGAGATATTAGCACCTTCATCATCTTTGGAATCACCTTCATCATCTGTTATTGCCTTCCCTAGTCTAAAACATCTTGAATTTGAATTTTTTGATTTGGAAGAGTGGGAGGATTGGATGCCATTAACAAGCAGAGAAGAACATATTAGCATCATGCCTCGGCTTTGTTCCCTAACTATTAATTCCTGCCCAAAGTTTAAGGCACTGCCCTGCTACGTTCTTCATAATACAAGTCTAAAGCAATTGAACATCAGTCAGAGTCCAATTCTATCAGAACGTTGCAGAAAGGAGACCGGGGAGGACTGGCTAAAGATTTCTCACATCCCAAGCATCATGATCGACAGCGTACGCATACAAGTAAACTGCTCTTCTGTTGAGGAGTTCGGGGTATTGCAATTTCAACCACTACACAGGTGTTCTTATATTTCATTAATAACAATATTATTATTGTCTGTCCAAATTACAGTACATTCAAATATATATTTGCTGAAATTTGTGGTTGGATTGTCTAAAAGTTTTCTAATATCTGAAACCGTTACTCCATAACTGGCATGTGATAAGGATTTATCTTTCTGATGTGTTACATTGTGCTAAAGATGGTACCCTTTTGATCTTTTAATAACATTTGAACTCCATTCTTACTCCTTTTTCTTTTATTTTAGTGATGCTTTTTTCGCTATTATATTTTAGGTTTAGTAATGCCCTCAGTCTATGTGCTGCTTGAACTTTTGAAAGTTGTATTTTTAATTCTAGGTTTAATTTAAAATTGAAGTCCAGTTGGTAATACTATTAATGAACATACATTAGATTTGAATATGTGACATTTAATATTCGAAATTCTGAATTAAAATCAAAGTTTAAATGATAACACGGGTTTAAATTTAACAGGAGCCTGTGTTATCAATTGAACTTCAATTTTTAAATCAGGCAAGTAAAAAACTTCTTCGAACCATTAAAGTAGAAGGATCAAATTTCAAAAGTTAAAAGAGTACATGGATTAAGGGCATTATTAAAACCTAATATTTTAACATTTGACTTTTAGCAAAATGAACTTGTGAATTTTATTGTTTTTGTCAGCACTAAAAGAAAAGAGAAGCTGTATTGCATCAATGGCCTTATGCCTTTACCTTAACTAATTATCTCCGCTACTTGTTATGTTTTACAGCTCTTCGTTAAGTTCGAAAAATTTTCTCAAAGCGTTCAGTCAGAATTGATATGTATTACAGGAGAGGTACGTATGAACTCTAGTTATCTTTATGTCATTTGTTGTCAAACGATAATAAAATTTTTGGAGTACATGATCTTTGTTTAACCCTTTCTTTTACCTTCTTAGCAATCAACTTGATGTTAAGTTCTAGCAAGAAAATCTAGTAACGATCGGAAACTTTTAGAACGTTTGTTTTGTTTCGAGGGCACATTTGTAAAATTTTCAGAATGTTTTCTCGCTAACTTCTAATTAGTAGCATTTGAAGTTCCATGTAACATCAAGGTTTATATTTTTGATTTCCAAGCATGTGATGATGAAATTTCATTTGTAAACGCTTAGGTATTGCATGGAACATAGATTTGATAATAATGATATCTTAAATGTTAATGATAAATGGAACCAAGTGATTAGTAGTTTAAAGTTTAGGCATATTAGTTCCGAATTGATGTTCTCTAACTATTTGCCAGATTGATGCTGTGAAGACAGGAACTGTGTTTTAAGGCAAGTTACATGGGATGCCACTGGCAAGAAGGAAGGTGACTGGAGCATGTTGTGCCTCTTTGTATCTCACGATTTTTTCTTAGTAGAGGTCGACAAGTTCGTTGTACAAAGGGTTATCGAACGAAGGTGTGATCGCTCATCCTTCTTGGAATTGGTTATTCAGCCTTCTTGTATGTAAAATATTTCTTACCGATCACCTATTTCCTTTCTTCAAGTTACATTTAATTGGTCATTTAATTTTAGAGGACTAGGAATGAAGAAAGCTTTAAAGGTGGAGATTACGCTTACACATGACAATATTATGTATTCGTATGTATTCCTGTTCATCCAATCCTGTTGGCGTCATTTTCAACTTGTATATTCCAAATTTTTATATTTAATCAGTTGCAGCACTAATTATTCAAATAGTTTCTCATTACTATTTTTATCCAATTAACAAAACCCATATATACTTTTGACACGAAACGTGAGAAGGGAAAAAGAAGTCATGATTTTCCCTTGGGTCATATACAGTAACCAAATTTAATACAGTAAGCAAACAAAAAACCCACCTTCCTCTCAACAGCACAAACACCTTTTCCTTGCGCACTATTCTTTTTTAAGCTGTGTTCTTGTAACCTTTTTTAGAAGTGAAACTTCAACCTAATTTTTTCTGACGGTGATATTTTTTGTTAGTCAATTATTATTCAATAGTAACGTAACTCGCTTTGTTTGTTGTGATTAACATCATATGTACATTTGAACTGAACTTTCAGATTAAAGATAATGTATTTTCTTTTAATTAGGCGGGATCACGGATGATATTGTGGAAAGAGTCTATGAAATAATTTCTCTAGTTTTTATATAAAACAAGTCCGTGAAGAGAGGAGTATTTCAAAATCATAGAGAATCTCTACTACTATAGAACTACACTATATGTTTCTTCAATAATAATATAATGATCAAATTGGTTTTGGTCTTTCTATTATGCTAACATTTTTATTTAATATTTATATTTCAGTTTGACATAATTTGGTTATTTTCTTTTACAAAGACATTAGTTAATCTAAATAGTTAATATCCTTTAATTATTTTGGTTGATATAGTGAGCTTGAATTTTTTTATTAAAAATACTTTTTGATACATAGTATCAAAAGAGATAGAGGAGAGGGATAGTATTGAAGAAGGTTGGTTTATCCACCCTAGGGTCAAGAGCTGGATAGGTAGAGGGATTAAGGATGAATGCTTAATGTATTAGGGTTTTGGGAGTGGAGAGGAGTCCCTTTACAATATTGATGCCTTTGGGTATTTATATTGAAGTGAGAGTTCTTATTCAATTATGTTACTTAGTGGGTCCTAAGTGACCCAATGGAGGGTCCAATTAAGTCTAAGTTGAAGTAGGGATATAACAATAGTTTTTCCTATCGAGAGGTAGGTTATAAAGTAATTGTGCCTTGAGCCGATCTTTAATAATGCGTTGGCGGATGATACTTCTATTCGCAATTTGCTTGTATAAGTTTTACTTTGTGATTTAGCGGATTTAAAGGATTTGGAGTTATGCAGTGGAGATATGTCATAAATATATTAGCGGATGTGATTATGGGAAATGTAAACTAGAAGAGAATGAAGTCATCTTGTAATACCCAAAAATTACTACAATAAGAAAGTAGATATTATCCTTGATATAGTAAAATAAGGAAATAAAGTGACAAAAAGGGAAATTTTGAGTTATGTCAACATTGGGAAGTATATTATGATATATTAATTCAAAAAGGATCAAATCATAAAAGTAAGATAAGTTTTGTGGCCCAAGAGTACATACTCAAAATTTGAGGGTTAAAGTGTGAATATGAAAAGTTGAAGGACCAATAGTATAAATATTTTAAGGGTGGAAAAGTAAGAAAATTGGTATATAATTATAAATAAATATTATTATTACTATAACTTACATCTCCAAGGGTTGAAGGCAAGAGGATCCTCATAGGTATCAAGATGAAGGGCAACAAGAATAATCAATAGAATCCAACCTTTTGGTATGATATACCCTACAATGGAAAAACTTATATTAGGATGATTGTAAAATATGTAATTTTTAAGCATTAATAAAATAATGTTACATCATCAATTTTAAAGACATATAAATATTATTCTACACTCAATCATATATGATATCATCTCTAATTTAATTTCACTTTAATTAAAATAATTAAACATTTGGGGGAAAATGTTGAAACTGTGCCCCCCAAAAAATAATCAGAAAACATTGAAATTATATGCTGGTTCGAACCTTGGAGACAACATTGCTGGAATGGACAGTCACGAACCCCTAACATGGGCCGTGAAATGAACATAAATAATACAAAAAAAATGATAAAAATCATAAGCAAAAGTTGAAAAAATAACTAAAATCAACCATTAAAAATTCAGAAAAAAAACACTAGTAAAAATTGAAATTTGAAAATTATAACCACCATATGGTTTTATCAAATTCTGAAATTTGATTAAAAATAAAAAAATAGAAATAGAAAATTAAAATTAAAAAAGAATAAATATTAAAAGAATAAAAATTTTGACTACATAAAAATAAAACATAATTTGAAAGTAAAGAAATAAAAGATGATTAAATTTAAAAGAAAAACTAAAAATAATTTTAAAATTATTGAAGAAGAAAACATGTTTGTTTATTTATTAATTTTTTAATTTGTTAAGTAATTTGTTAAATTAAATTAGAGAAGATAGTAAATATGGATGAGTGTATAATAAAACTTACATTTTAAAAAGTTGATGATGTGGCATTATATTATTGGTACCTAAAATTATATATTCTAAGAGTCTCTTAATATAATTTATTACCTAATTTAAATTAAGGATTATGAATGACCAATTAATTAGTAATGAATAAATAGTTAAATTTTATTTTTGTTCAAATTTAAAATTTAATTTTTATACTTTTGATTTCACATTTTTTTAAACACATTTTTTCTCGGTACAAAGTGAGGGAGGGAAATTACATCGATAGAGTACAAACCTTGATTATTAAAGTGTCGGCAATAAAAATCATAGACGAAGAGTAGAAGAACATAAAACATAATTTAACTACTAAATAATCATATTATTATTTAAAAAAAAAGAAATAGATAAAGACTTAAACAGGAATGTCAGCTATGGTTCTTCTGAAGATCCTAGGAAGGAAATTGTCTAACCTAAGCGTCTTCACTCACTATTTATCTTTTAGATAATTTAGAATTTATAAATATATTCAACGAAATGCAAAATTCAAAAATAATATAAAGAAAGTTGAAAATAAATTCAAAAAAATTAGCATGAATTACAATGGATTGCCATGTGGGCTACCGTGTTTAAAATTTGAACATGTTAGTGAGTATTTTTATTGAAAAACAACAATTCAACTATTTTTAAAATGTTGATGTTCATGAACTCTTTTTAAAAGGTTAGGGAACAAATTTAACTAAAAAAAAGGGGTCAAATTGAAAAAAAGATGTAAATGTTAAGAGTCAATTTTAGCTTAAAAACAGAATAAAAACCAATTGACAAAACGACATAAACATTGAGGGTAAACCTTTTATAAAAGGGTTAGTATATATTGAGGTATCTAACTTGACAACTTATACTTAGTACCTAAACTTTTTTTGGACCTAATTGGTATTTGAACTTAGAAACTGTAAGTTAATTTGGTACTTTTTTAAGTACTTGACTAATCGTTAAAATATGTTGATGTGGCAATCGATGATATTATGATGGACTAAATTGTAATTTTACCAAATTAAGTGATGACTCAAGGATGAAATTTTAAAAGATCATAAATGGAAAAATGGTCAATTAGAAAGAGAGAGTACTAGAAGGCAATGATGATATTAGAGATATTTTGATGATATTTAATTAGATAAATATTATTTTATTAATATTTTAATGAGATATTTTATTTTATTTTATTTAGTATATAAGAAAAGAAAGATGAAGAATTCTCTTCATCTTTCCATGCACCCACGTGAGAAGAGAAGAGAAGAAAGAATTTTTTTTTAAAATTTGGTCATTTTATCAAAAATTCATCATTTTCACTTAGAAATCAAAAGAATTTCCATAGCTACCAAGAGAGTAAAATAATAAGGAGACTATGGGGAGCTAGAATACCAAGTTAGATTCAAGAAATAGAAGCTGGAGGAGAGAGAAAATCAAGTTAAAGATTGAAATCAATAGAATAAGGTAAGAACATCAAGATTTTAATATATTTTTAAGTTTGATCACTACACAAAAACAGGCTTTTAGCGGCGTTTGGATAAAAAACGCCTCTAAAGATCGAGCATTAGTGGCGCTTTCTGGAAAACGCCGCTAACAATAAGCATTAGCGGCATTTTCTAAAAAGCGTCGCAAAAAACCTAAGCCCAACGACGTCGTTTTGTGAGCTTTCGGGGATTTAACGACGTTTTTGAGAAAGCGCCGCAAAAAACCTAAGCCAAAAAGACACCGTTTTGTGAGCTTTCGGGGATTTAGCCGTTTTGTGAGCTTTCGGGGATTTAGCGGCGTTTTTAAGGAAGCACCGCTAATGCTCAGGGCTTTAGCGGCGTTTTTGAGAAAGCGCCGCAAAAAACCTAAGCCAAAACTACGCCGTTTTGTGAGATTTTGGGGATTTAGTGGCATTTTAAAGGAAGCGCCGCTAATGCTTAGGGCTTTAGCTGCGTTTTTGAGAAAGCACCGCAAAAAACCTAAGCCAAAATGACACCGTTTTGTGAGCTTTCAGGGATTTAGCGGCGTTTTTTAATAAAGCGTCACTAATGCTCAGGGCTTTTAGCGGCGTTTTTTAGAAAGCGCCGCAAAAAACCTAAGCCCAACGACACCGTCTTTCGGGGATTTAGCGGCGTTTTTAGGAAAGCGCCGCTAATGCTCAAGGATTTAAAATAATTTAAAATATTTGTTAAAAATGGAAAAATTAAAATACTATTATTTAAAATAATTTTAAAGTTTTTTGGATACATTACTGATTTTTTTAATTTATATATTAAATAATTTCTTATATAATCGTAAAAGAGATAGTATTAATTTTAAAATATTGAATTAATTATCACTATAGTTTAGGGTTTTTGGTTTAGGGTTTTTGGTTTAGGGTATATGGTTTAGAGTTTAAGGTTTAGGTGTTACCATTTTAAGGCTTATGGATTATGGGTTTAGGGGTTATGGTTTATGGTTTAAAGGCTGGGGTTTAAGGTTTAAAGGTTATGTGCATGTTAAGGGCTTATGGTTTTAGGGTTTAGGTTTATGGTTTAGGGTTTAGATTAACTAGTGTTTTCTAATTTATATATTAATTAGTTTCTTATATAATTGTAAAAGAGATAATATTAATTTGGTTCTTCAAAATCATGTGAAGATTTGGTTCTTCAAAATCGATATAAGCTATATTCAAGGATATCCCTATATTATCCCATCCCGGTTCAGTATTTTTAGCTCTCGGTTCAATTTTTTTATCCAGTTCAGTTTTTTTCGTGTTTTGCCTTGCCCCCGCCGTGATCAAATAATTATATATGGATTTAGGGATTATGGTTTAAGGGTTGGGGTTTAAGGTTTAGGGGTTAGTAGTTAGGGGTTAGGGGTTAAGAGTTAGGGATTTAGGAGTTAGGATTTAGAGATTTAAGGGTCGGGTTAGGGTTTAGATTAATTAGTTTTTTAATTTTTATATTAAATATGTTTTTATATAATTGTAAAGAGATAATAATAATTTTAATATATTAAAATTATGAGTATAGTTTATATTATTTAAGAGATATATAATAGATAGACTTTATGTATATTGAATGACTAATTTAGGGTTTAAGGTTTATTTGAGATTTGCTAAATGATACAATATTTTTATACAATTAATTAATGCTTTTATATTTAAAAATATTTAATCTAAACCATTTGATATATTTGATATGGATATATAAGTAATTATTTAATTTGGATAGGACCAAATTATAAGAAAAAATACAAAATAAAAATAAAATAAAATGATATGGATATATAGGTAATTATTTAATTTAGATAATTCTAACTTAATAATTAATTACAACCATTTTATCATTTGTTTTCTTATTAAAATATATAGTATTTATTTTGAGAGTACTTGGTTTTTTTTATTTTATAAAAAATTAATTTATAAAAAATAAAATAAAAAAATTTTAGCATAGTAAAACAGCGACATTTTATTTAAAATAAAAAGATAAGTAATAGCGGCATTTTTTTAAAAACGCCACAAAAAATAATTTCACTTTTAAAAATGGCGCGTTTTATCCCAAAATTCCCCCTGAACCCCTAAACTTTCCCCCCTAAATTTGGTACCCTCAAAACACCAAGTGTTTCTCTCTGCCACCACCGTCATCATCATCATCTTCCCCTCTCTCCCTCTTTTTGCATACATCTCAGAAGTGATACTGTTGTTTTTACTTGAAAGCAAGCATATCATAGCTTAAATGATCTATCATTTCCATCGTGCGTTAAGCTATCATAACTGCCATTGATGTTAGATTGGATTGTCTTAAGCTTAGACCTTTTTCGAATTTTCCCTCTCAACTACTCTCTCTAAATCTCTCTTCTTCTTCAGTTGTTTGGCTCTTTTACTGTTCCTCATTAGATCCGATTTCTAATTTCAAAGGACTTTCCTTTTTTTCTTTTCCTTTTTGTGAAACGCTTGCAAAACTCTACTTTTATCCACTCTTCTTCATTATTTTTTCTTTTTTTGTGTGCTTAATCTTAAAGAAGGGATAAAACCCTAGAAAAAAATGGGGGAATCCATGAGAATGATCGATGTGGAGAAGCTGATATCTTACAGTGACGACCTGGTGGAGGTATTGAACGACATTAACAACTTGACGCAGTGTTTTCAGCACTTTAACGATCTCCGCTCGCATTGCGACGCTGATTCCAACGAGGTTCATCAATTGCTTCGAGGTGTATTTCCTTTTCTACTTATTCTTTTTTCCCCTAGAAATTAAAAGGAGAACTAAGAAAGTAAAGAAAGATCTTTTATTCTTTTTTGAAAAAAAATGCAGAATATGAGGAAAAGATAGAAGCTTGCAAGAAGAAAACAGAATAGGCAAAATTGGAGGTTGCTGATAGTGCTGAAATGGAGAGTATCTGTAGAAGGAATACCAAGAAGAGCTTGAAAAAGAAAGTGGACTTGAAGAGGAGCTTAGATAAGTATATGACTTTTGAAATATATTTAATGTTTTGGTGTTATGGTGTTTGATTGATTTGTTAAATCTTATTCTATAAGAACACAGCTGTTAGCAATGAGATAATTGAACTGGAGCGCCAGAGGGTTTCTATTGAAGAACGCAAGAAAAACCTAAGGAAATATGAGTAAGACAAACTCAAAGAACAGTAAGTATAGGAACTGATGTTTTTGTTAGCTTGAATGTGTTTTCTTGGACAAATAAGAGAAAGATCTTGACTTTGAGTTCCATGTCTTTAACATTGGTTATCTGAAATAACATCTGTAGTATCTTGGGATTTGTCGGAACTGTTTTTCGAGGAACTTGAGATCTTTTGCTATGTTCAACAACATTTTCTTATTCAAGAATGTGTTGCAATAGCTACCATACTTTCCCAAGTTGTCTTTTGCTTGGTTGATGTCTTGAAAACGGGGGAAACTTGTTATGTGTCTCTAGGACAGAGAAGAAACTTTGATTTACATGTATATGCTCATTGCTCACACCATTGCTTTCTGTTCTGTATGTGGTTAACTGAGGTTGTCTTTTGCTATATAATCAACAATATTTACTCATTCAAAAATGTGTTTTGACAATAAACATTTTAGCCTTATGTTCGGTCTCACTGTGGATAATGGCATGTGCATATAATATAAGACTAACATGCTTGTATAGAATATGACTAACATGCTAAAACTTAATGATCATGCATTCTGTCATTTAAAGAAAAATTGTCCCACGAGCACCTTTGATCTTTATTTTCTTTGTTACAATTCTCTTAGTATTATCAACTAATGCAGTCTTTTTGACTAATATTTCTTTTCAAATTCTCTTCTCTACTTCTTTTTCCCTAATTGAAGATAATCTAATATTGATTTGTATTATTGTTTTCCAGCCAAGAGAAGGAAGAATCTCGGGTTTCAGATTTTAAGGTATGTTGAAATTAGAGTTACATGTTAAATTTTCTATTTTCTTATTATTATTGGCTTAGTTGATTAATACGTGAAGGTTTTGTTTGGTTCAACTGATGAACGTGCTGGAAAGTATTTTCATGTATATTTTTGTCCTTTAATTAAGACAAATTAATCTTTTCGGATTCTTTTTTCTTTTTAAATTGCATCGTTTCTTTTGCTATCATCCTTTACCATCTCGATATGGTGTGGGTGCTTGAAAGACGGTTATACCCTCGGCATGTATTTTTCGGGCTATCCATCTTTCACATTCACTGTTTTTCTCTTCCTCATTTCTTTGCGGAATTATTATGTTCATGAAAATTTTGTATTATTTGAAACTGGATTAAACCTTTTTTTCTCTTGGAGAAAATCTGTTCAGTTGTAAATTCTTTTGAAAGCAGCCTATTTGTAATTATACGTTTATGTCATATTCCCCGAGCTTGCTAGTATAGGATTTAACTCATAAGATGAGCACCTGAGGTAACTAACAATTTCAAGTTTCAATTGTGCAATTAAAATCCATATTCTAAACATTCCAACACAGTTTGGTGAAAGTTGAATAAGTTAATATCAATGAAGCACCAAATATTTACGTCAGACTGCACTTGTTTTGATTTCTATAAAGTTGTTTATGATAAGCTGATTAGAATTAGATCAAACATGCTAAGCATCAGGAAGTAGAAATCTGTGCAAACAAAATGGTTTAGGGTTTTGTGCAAACAAAATTTCCTAGATTGTTTGTACAGGAAATGAGAACTTGAACTCTTATTCTTTTCCTGCTTTGGCTTTATGCTCATTTTTCCAGTAGACTTGATGCAAATATGGCCATGAGAATTTAGGCTCTTATTGGTTGTCACTTTTACTCCTTCGTTTCTCTAGTTGATTTTTGCTTCCTAAAAGGTTGCTAAAAAATAAATCTAAAAGAGAGAAGCAAAGTCGTAATTGATTGAGAATATATAAATGACTAGAATACTATAAAATTTCTAGTATGATTGTTCACGACCAGCTTGTTGTGAAAGCATTTGTTTGCTATATCCCCGTTCATTTTTATTCTATAGTTAAGTTAAGTTGCTAATTTTATTTTCTTATCTACCTATGTATCTGAATGATGTTTTATGAATACAACCATGCTTCCAATAATGTGTTAGATGGGCTGAACATGTTTGATGGAACTGATGGTCATTATTCTATACGGGGTTAAGGGGTCACCACTCGGTGTGGGATTCTCATCTTTTTAATTATGGAAGCTGAGAAGTATGTACTTCTACCTAAACATTTCTTAATGAATAGCTTGTTTAAAGATTTTGGCTTCCTCCCTTCCAGTTGTAAATATTATTTCTTAATTGTTGCTTTAGGTACTGAGGTATCTTCTTTCAAATGCAAGATGGTGGCCGGAGGAGTATAAGTTTGATGGGTACAAATTTGATGGTGTGACTTCAATGATGTACAAGATTTCATTGATTAAGTAAATGTATTATATCTTTTATTACCAAGATTTACTTGATTAAGAAAATGCATTGTATGTTTTATTATCTTGCATATGCATTATTTATTTTAGTTTTGATTCTAAATTTTTATTTTTACTTAAGAGTTCTAACTTTTGGATTTTAATTGTGTTATTAATTTATTATTTTAAATTCTAAATTTAAATTCATTAATTTTTATATTTAGTTTTAAAGTTAAAATTTTTGTAGAAAATTTAATTTAAATAATATTTTTTATTTATCCTTAAAACATAATATAATATTTATCATAGAAATAAATATTGTTTAAAAAAAATATTTTTTTAAAGATATGTTTTTAGCGGCGTTTGTGGGAAAAGCACCGCTAAAAGTCATGACCTATAGCGGCGTTTGTGGTAAAAGTGCCGTTAAAAGTCATGATCTTTAGCGGCGTTTGTGGGAAAAGTGCCGCTAAAGGTCTTGTTCTATAGCGGCGTTTGAGTGAAAAGCGCCGTTAAAGGTCTTGTTCTATAGTGGCGTTTGTGGGAAAAGCGCCGCTAAATGTCTTGTTCTATAGCGGTGTTTGTTTCTAAAAACGCCGCAAAAGTTAGCGGCTGTTTCAATAGCGGCATTTTTTACGTCGCTACTGAAAGCGCCGCTAAAAGTATTTGCGGAGTTAAAAAGCGTCGCTAAAGGCCAAAAAAAACGCCGCTAAAAGCCTGTTTTGGTGTAGTGCGATATTATTGAAAAAGCATGAAAATGATGTTAAAATGGAGTTTTATTATATAAGGTTCTATGTTCTTGATATGTTAGTAAAGGGAAATAAGAGGAAGTGATGAGAAATATTGTAGAGAAAGGAAATGAGGGTGTTATGAACTTAGTTATCAACATTTTACACTAAAACAGTTTTGGACAGCAATAGTAGTCTGACTTTGAAAATTTACCAAAAATTATAGAAATTGAATTAGATGTTAATTAAACTGTTAAATTAAATCCTATTGAGTCTAGTTTTACATAGAAGAAACCGTGTAAGAAAAAGAATTTCATATTATGAGATATATGAATTTTTGTGAGATAAGGTCAGATTGATTTCGGGTTCCCCTGTTTTGACTTTGGAAAATCATCAAAAATTGTAAAAAAATAATTAGGGTTTAACTTAATATTTTTAAATTATTATTGAGTCTATTTTCAAGAGAAATAAACGGAAACATCATCCAAACCTTGTACTAAGAGATAATTAATTTTAGTAAAGAAAGGTTGAAGTCACAAACAATGTAACAAGGATAAATTTGAAGATTTTACTTGTACTTATTGGCTAGATATTAAATTATGAAATTTTTATGGTAAAAATATATTTGAGTCTAGTTTCAAAAATATCAAGCGGATCTTAATTTAGAATTTTTAGCTCAATATATAAGTAATTTAGTGACTATGACTCAAGTGGATGACTTTGATATGAACATAAGTAAATAGTGGAATTATAGATAATAACATATAAGCATGTTATATACATTAAGGATGTGGAATGGAGAGGAGGAAAATATATGAATATTCAGCTAGCATGGGTTTACACTAAAATGGCTAATTTGCATGTTTTAGGCTTAGGGCTAAATTGAATAAAAGTAAAATTTTAGGGTAATTTTGTAAAAATTTCAAAATGACCAAATTGCATGAAATGAATTGTTTTATTGTCTAAATTAATATATATTGAAATAAATTATTAAAATCAAGTGGTTTTAGAGCTTTAATTTTGTTGTATGATGATATTATAAAATGATTTTGTTAAATATTGATGTTAGTATCAAATTGTGAAAATAGTTAAAATATTAGGGTTTGGTATTAAATTTATATTTTATTAAGGGTTGTATGATAGCCTAGAATATTTGGATAAATTATTAATTGAGAAAAATTAGTTGATTTGATAGATTAACTAGTTAAGGGACTAAATTGTAAAATTTGAAAAAATTGGGGTAATTGTGTAAATTAAAAAATTTAAGGGTATAAATTGTGATATAAATGGAACTGAAATATATGCTAATGAATGAGTAATTTTATATTTTAGATCAAGATTCAAAAGATATTTGTGAAAAAGGAAAAATAGTGGAATAGTCCTTGAACTCCTGCAATTATTACAATTCAATTCGTAAGTTCGTATGGTTAAAGTTTAATAGTTATATTGAATTGATGAATGATGTTACGTATTTAATATATTGTTGAAAAATGGAATGTTGTTAAATTATTATGCACTTAGCATATTGTTAAAAAAATGAAATATTGTTAAATTATGAATTGAAAAGAATATCAGGTTAAAGTGGAACACGGGATTGAGTACAATCGTTCTGTGGCAAAGAATGAATTGACGGAAAATGAAGAGGATAAATTGACGGCAAATTACCCAAGTAAACTGAGGTTCAGCATTTGTTGCGAACTTTCGTGTTTACTTTCTGTTTAGCTCTCACGAGTTTCTGTTAACTCATATGAGTTTCAGTTTAACCCTTATGGGTTTCCGTTAAGCTCTTTTGAGCTTCAGTTTAACCCTTATGGGTTTCCGTTCAGCTCTTATGAGCTTCCATTCAACCCTTATGGGTTTCTGTTTAGCACTTATGTGCATCTGTGCAGCCTTCGGGCTTCTAAATACGATGTACTCATATCCGTAAGCCGTAAGCCATTCCCCGATTCGGTAAGATCTAATAAGTGACATATGAAATTAATGTTTGAAGACTTAAGATTATTATTGGTGTTGATCTGAAATAAGTGTATTCATCGATTGAAATTGTGATGAGTAATAAACTCAAGTGTGATATGTTGATAAAATAAGTTTATGAATGTTGAATTTATATGAAATATGTTCAAGTATGCTAACAAATGTTGTTGTTGATGTTTAGGCAAGTGTCAAGCTACTGGTTAAATGGTAATATGTTTATTTATATGATGCGTTGAAAGGGTAAGTGCTCAAATGAAAGTATACTTGTGCTCATGAAAGAATGGTAAGTTTTAAGTTATGCAATTTCTTATGAAATGGTTTATCATGTGATTAATGTTAAAAAGGGCTACCTTCAAATGCATTAGCTTGTGGTTATGGTGGTATGGTATGTTTATGACTGGTGAGTTATACATATGAAATGAGCAAGGAAAGTAAAGAAATGAAAATGAAAATTTAGAAATTTGGAATAGTTAAAGTTGTTGAATATACTTTATGAATATTGGGGTATCAATATTGGATTATTCTGGATATGTATAAATTTCTTATTTAAAATGAATTGATATGATTAAAGTTTATACGAGCATACTAAGCATTCATTGCTTACGTAATTGTTTTCCTTTACTTTTCAGATTATCGGAAGCTCGATTAGGTTGAAACTTGTTGGAGATATATCACACTATCCATCGGTTCTATCGGTATTTTCGAATGTTTTAATTTTAGTCATAATGATATGTATAGGTATTTTATTTAATGTTGGTTTATATGTAAATTGTTGAGATTAGCCACTTATTTTAGCTGTGTTGAATGCCATGTTATAGTTTGTAGATTTGTGAATTGATGGGGCTGGGTTAGTAAAAAATTGGGTGAGAAATATGACTTGTAAAATGACCTATTTTTGTCCACACGGGCAGAGACACGGGTGTGTGTCTCAATCGTGTCTGACACACGGTTAGGTGACACGGCCGTGTGTCCTCTGTATCTTAAATTTGCACAAAACATAATGCTCACATGGGCTAGCACACGGGCGTTTGACTTGGCCGTACGACCCAAGTCAGTATACTCACACGGGCTGAGACACGGTCGTGTGTCCCTATTTCGAATGCCCACACGGCCTGAGACACGGGCATGTCTCCAAACCGTGTGAGTCACACGGCTTGGCCACACGGCCGTGTGTCCCCTGTAATGTTGAAAATTTTAAATATTTTTCAAATTTTTTTGACTATTTGATTTAGTCCTTATTTGTTTCTAATACGTAATTTGGGCCTCGAGGGCTCGTTTAAGGGACAATATGTATGATTTTGATTGGTTTCTAATATGAATGCTAGATGAAATGAAATGTCTAATAATTAATTGTAAACTCTAATAATACTCCGTAACCCTATTTCAGCGATGGATTCGGGTTAGGGGTGTTACACATCCATTAGCAATACAAAATGTAAGAGATACGACCCATTTGGTGGTAATATGGAATGCAAGAAACGCAAACTATCCATTGGCAATATAAAATACAATAAGTATATACTACCCATTGTGTAAGAAATGCCTGTTAAAATACAAGCAAGAGGACAGTTATAAATAATGGTAGAAAATGTAGCTACTTGGCCTAAGTTTTTGACGAATAATATTGAATAAACACTTATGGAAGGTGGTATTGTAATGTTGATCCAAAAATACTATCAATTTGGAAAAATAGAGTGCATGTGCTTGTAGCTATAAAATTTATTCGTTAACCTAACTCTGGTTTTTATGAAGGAGATATGCGTCACCTTCGTCGAGAGCTCAAAGAGGTTACGGAGGGGTTCATATGTCGAAGATATGTCTCACCTCCGCACCTCCTCCGAGAGCTCAAAGAGTTGACAAAGGTGCCTGAATATGGAAAATATGCCTCACCTCTGACAATAGTCCAAGGGTTCATGAAGGGACTCGAATGTCTTGCTTCCAGACACATGGGGGAGGCATATAGTAGATAATAAAGCGGTCTTGCTCCTAGATGCATGGGGGAGACTTATGAAAAATAATAATGTGGCCCTTCTTCTACACACACCAAACGAGGCTTATGTTAGGTAATAAAGTGACCCTGTCCCCGGACACATGGGGGTAGGCATATGGAAAGTGGTAAAAAATGCCTTAATCCCAAATGCATGGGGGAGGTTTATGGAATGTGGTAATAATTGACTTGCTCTTAGACTCATGGGGGAAGGCTTATACAAAAATGGTGGTGATTCTTCCACACATGGTGGAAGGCTTACGATAGATCCTGCTCCCAGACGTATGGGGAGGTTTATGGTAAAAAATAACTAGTCGATCGCAATATTATAGGTCCTCGTAGCACGGAATCATGTGAAAAGTGAAATCTTGCCGTGTCAAATTGTAACCTTCAACAATGTCTACTCGCTTGAATTTACATGAAGAAAATAGAATTACAGATATAACATGTAAGTTTATAGATATGGCAAAGTGTAGGATGTAACTATCTATGGGAGTCCCCCGTGAGTTACTTTTGTCTAACAATATAATATGTGTACTTATATGCAAAGGGGCCTAACCACCCGCGAGAACCCCTCGTATAAATAAGTATACCGGATGGTAAGTGTCCATGGGATGTTACCGTCCATGGGGTGTGAGAATAAAGACATCGGATGGTAACTGTCGGTGGGGTGTAAAACGAAAATTGAGATTCCTGGCTGCTATAATAACAGTTTTGTTGGACCAAAGATCAACAAGGAATAAGTCAGCGAAGGAAGCAGTAAAACAATATAAATATTCATCCTTTTAAGCCGCAAAAATTTGAAGAATAAGGCAGTAAATGCATGATTAAGTAGCAATTTAAAAGTTGATACTGGATCCAAATTAAGGTCAGCAGCAATTTAAAAGCAAAATTGAGAATACATATCGACAGCAAATCGAAACTGATAACCATCCATGGGGCATAACCGCCCGTGGAGATTGCTATAAGCCTCTCATGGGCTTCCTATAATTCGACAAATTATATGAAAATCCACCAAGTATAATCCTACAGATACTACATATTGGACCAAAGTGCAGAAATAAAAACAATAACAGGTGTGCATGATTTCATTTCGATTATGTTAATGGTATTTTTTTTTTTACCGAAACACATGCCTCTACTACTTGTAGTTCCAGTTGCAACTTTCAATCATCAGCTCAGCTAGAACCTTTTGACACGGTCAAAGGAACATCCCTGACGAAAGCTATTGAGTAGTTACTAGAACAAGACCGAACGCCGGGTGCAGCTAAGCATACAGCATGTGGTCCAGGGACAACCTAAAGAAATTTCCACCAAATCGAATCCAGGAATAAAATGCCTTCTCATAGTAGAAACTAGTGAAATAATCAAACAAAACAAAATCACAGCTACACCAAAAAATGTCATTTTTAAATAAAATAATATAGTAAAAATTAAATTAAATACCATAGGCTTTAGAGCTATTTTTAAATAAAATAATATAGTAAAAAATGTCATTTTTAAATAAAACATATGATCCATGGGACATCAATATTAGCCGTTTGGGCGCACCAGTGATTTTATCCATGCGCTCTTTCATGTTATCACAGTTTTGTTTGCAAGCTTTGATCTCATCAAGGATGAATAGAACTTTAAGATTTTCAACTGGATTACACAGGCGTTGGGTAGCAACAAGCTCTTCCCCAAGTATATATATAGCGGAGTATCAGAAAATATCATAATAAGTATCCATATTCACATGTAGACAAACACCAGGATCTGATGAAAGGAAATGCTAAACCCGCATTTTGCTATAAAGCAATGTAATTTTCTATCAAAAACGTCACTTGACTCAAGGAAGCCAGTGACCAATTTAATCTAAAACTGAATAGGTTATTTATTGGTATTAATAAAATATAGATGAAGACATAGCAGAGCATGAGGTGGAAGTTTTTGAAGCAAAAAATTAAAGAATAATAAACTTTAGAAGGATTGTAGTCCAATAGATATGAGAGGAAAGGAAAGATGCGTTCCAATTTTCAAGAATTCAATAAAGTTGTTTGGAGAATTTCATCGTACATTAAGAGTGTCCATATATCTGGAAGCACTGTTTTTAACCGGAAGAAGTGAGAAGGTACTTTAAAAGGAAAGGAAGGAAGACAATAAAAGGCTAGAATTTTTGAGATACTCAAAGGGCGAGAGAAAAATTCTATCTTCTAGATTAAGTGATTCATTTTTCTACTCATTGTAACATCAGACCAAAGCCTAAAGCCAAATAATTACTTCTGGCAAGCTCCCAATTTCCCTAATTACAAATCTCAGTACCACCAGCTATTGCATCTTTGTTATTCAACAGATCATCTAATAGTATCTTTCTCGCTTCACTATTATATACAAAGCAATTCTGATACTCCTTAAGCAACCAGTTAGCAAAGGAAAATTAAAAAATGTCTACTTCACAACAATACATATTAAAACTCCTAATTTGTTGAATTGTAAACTCTGAATGACTAACTTTTGAATTTCTCAATCGTAAAAGGTAAGAAAAAAACATGAGATTTTTTCTTTCTTTTCACCAAAGCTTTCGGTCAAAATAAAAGCCTTCTTCAATTAATTTCTCAACCTCAAGAATGGTCACGCACTAACTTTAGTCCAACGTTTGATCTAGTTCAAGGCTTAAGATTAATGGAGGTCGACGGGGAGATAGAGAAGAAGAGAGGGATGGTGTCTAATGCTTAAGATTAATGGACGTCCACGGGGAAATAGAGGGACCTAGGATGAATGCTTAATGTATTAGGGTATTGGGTGTTGAGAATTAATTCAAAGTAGTGGGTTGTTTAGTTGACCAAGTATCTCGGTAGAATATTTGTTAGTTCCAGATTTTCAGTTTAATTATATAAGTTGTTAGCTATTTTTGTGTTAAGGTTGTTTCTTTGTAAGCCTATAAATATAGGCATTTATGCTTTGTTTTATCAATTCAGTGTTCATCAATAATAGAATAACTTTGATGCATATTGTAATTGTCTCTTTCATGTTTCCTTCTTCAACAAATTTGGCATCGGAGCAAGGTTCGATCTTTTAGGCAATTGAGTGAAAGTTAGGTTTGGGTCCACTGAGTATTTGAGAGAAACACCTTTTTGGGTCTTTGGGAAACACGAGAGAAGAGAGTGTGTGTTCTTGGAATGACATTAGCTGGTTTTTCTTCCTCTTAACCACTTATACCCATTTTCAATGGTGAGAAATATGAGTGGTGGAGCATCAAGGTGAAGACATTGCTCAGATCACAAGAGCTATGGGACTTGGTCAAGTACAAGTTTGCTGACATTCTTGAACCTGATGAAGAAGAAGAAAAGAGATTGAAAAAAACCAAGAAAAATGATGCTAAGGAATTGTTCATTATCTAGCAAGCGGTTCATGACTCTATTTTCTCACGAATTGTTGCGACAACCACATCGAATGAAGCATGGTCAATTTTGCAGAAAGAGTATCAAGGTGATTCAAATGTTATAGTGGTGAAATTACAATCACTACGACGTGATTTTGAAACCTTGATGATGAAGAATGGGGAATCAATTGCTGATTTTTTGTCACGAATAAGGACAATAGTCGGCCAATTGCGCTCTTACGGTGAACACATTTCATAAGAGATAATTGTAGTGAAAGTTTTGCAAAGCTTGACGACAAAATTTGATCATGTTGTGGCTGCTATAGAAGAATCCAAAAATCTGTCAGTTCTCTCCATTGATGAACTGATGGGGTCTCTTCAATCTCATGAGGCGAGAATCAACAGATCAGTAGAAAAGAGCGAAGAGCAGGCATTTCAAGTGAAGGAGACATTCACAAATCAAGGCGACAATGACCGTTCAACAAACAATGATCGAGGAAGAGGAGGATTTTGTGGTGGTCGTGGCCGTGGTTATGGTAGAGGTACAGGCAGAGGAAGGAATGATGGACAGAGGCAATACAATGAGTAATGTAACATAAAATATGGCATACAATGTTATCATTGCAACAGATATGGCCATGTAAAAGCGGATTGCTGGTATAAGGATCAAAAAATTAACTTTGCAACAGAAAGTGATGAGGAAAACAAGCTTTTTATGGCTTGTATTGATGCTAACCTTAAGCTAAGTGATTTGTGATTTGTGGACAGCGGCTGTTCGAATCATATGACAGGCACCAAATCCTTGTTCAAGGTGCTTGATGAGTCACAAAAGATAAAGGTGCAGCTTGGAAACAAAAGGGAGATGCAAGTTGAAGGGAAAGGTACGGTGAATTTTTTTTACTAGCCATGGAGAAGGAAAAATTTTGGACATTGTTCAATTTGTTCTTGATATAGGATACAATTTGTTGAGTGTTGGACAACTAATGGATGGTGGATATTCTGTCATATTTGATGATGATGCATGTATCATCAAAAATAAAAAGTCAGGCAAACAAGTCCATGTCCACATAACTCTAAACAAAATGTTTCCATTGGATGTTTCAAACATGGAGAACTTTGTTCTTGCTGCAAGTACAAAGGATGACTCGAAGCTATGGCATTTGAGGTATGGACATCTCAATATTAAAGGCCTAAAATTGCTAAGTGATAAAGGTATGGTTCTTGGACTACCAAAAATTGGCTTTCTTGATTTATGTGAGGGGTGCATTTATGAAAAGCAAACTAGGAAGCCATTTCCTATTGGAAAAGCATGGAGAGCTACTGAATGTTTAGAATTAATTCATGCTGATCTATGTGGTCCTATGCAAATCGAGTCATTGGGTGGGAGCCATTACTTCTTGTTGTTCACTGATGATTATAGCCGCATGAGTAGGGTGTATTTTTCGGAAAACAAGTTAGAAATTTATAAAAAGTTCTAGAAATTCGAGGCTATGGTGGAGAACCAAAGAGACTGCCATACCAAGGATATAATTCTTTTTTCCATATGGGTAAACAGCTTCAAAAGCTGTTATTATATCCTACAATTGATTAGCAATGACTTTTCATAACTTGAAATTGATAAGGGCTGCGCGAACGCAAGCCCCCACTGCCACAAATTATGACGTAGTCTCTCCCTCTTGGGGAGACCTTAAAGCAACACCCCTCCCAAGTGCAATGTAGGTCACTGCTCTAGGCCATGAGTCTTCCTGATTACTCATTAACCCCGTCCAGGTAAGTATGTTTCAATGTTGCCCTATCCTCTCTCCTTATACACCGCCCCTTATGTTTTGTTTACTATATATTAGCAATGTGGGATTCAGGTTGCATTGGGGGTATAAAGATCTAGAACATTTCTATCTTTCAATGCTTCTAAACACTAATTATTAACATTTCCCAATCCCAATTTCTTTCGATAATAATATTGTTTTATTTTATTAACATTGTTCTTAATTTTATAGTGATGTGTTAAATACTTCTAAATATCAAATATTGATCGTTCAAAATACCCATAAATATAAAAGTACGCCTATTGTTGCCTTGTATAATACACTTGAATTCCAAGTGATATTTTCATGTTAAGTAATTTAAGATTGAAATACCTTTTTAAATCAAATTCGATTTAGGATTATTAAGTGTGTAAATCATATCTATATTTATAAATCCATTGTACAATCTCTATTTAGAAGAAAGAAAACCAAAAGCCTACCTAATCCTACTTAGTTAATAATAAAAGTACTTATTTGGATAAATTGATTGAAAAAGATTTATTCCCAAGACAACAAATTTTATTGAAGTAGAGTCTACATAGTAAAAAAAAAAATTATATTCATTAGATATGATTTAGCCCTTTTCTCGATAGTTTAATTTATACAGCGATGTGCTGAATCCAAAGAAAAGAGCGGATGAGCAATGCATACATAGTGAAAATGGTAAGAACAACATAATAGGAAGACAAAACATTAACTCATCTCAATTCCTATAACGTACACCAAATTTCTATTCTAACTTTTTCAGACTCACCTCCTTATGCTTATTCTATCAAAGCCTTGTAAATTTCCCTATCCATATAAATTGGTTGACTGAGTTGGTGTCACGAGTCAACTCAATATTAACTTAGTTGTGAAAGTACTAAAATACCCCTACTTTAAAGGTAATTAATATTATTATAAGGGTATTTTCATACTTTTATATAATTTTCAAATAAAACAACTGAAAAACATTATTTAGTAATTGATCACAAGAACAATAAATTTATATAAAAACTTCTTTGCTCACAAATAATCATTTGTTGATATATTTTAGGAAAAATATTTAGTACACTGCTAATGAGTGTTCTATAGGGTATAGCAAAATATTAAAAAAATCAAAAATAGAGAGATACATGACAACTTTTTAAGGCCACTATAAAAAAGTACATTGCTAGTGTATAAAATACTAATTCATATTTTTATAGTAATGTTTTAATTATCTAATATTTTATTCATCCCAAATTGTGAGTGCCATAAAATTTAAAAATATTAATAAGCATTGTAGCTATCATTATGAAAATTATCGGAAGTTAACAAACAATCATTCTACTTAAAAATATAAGGTTAGAAATCTCATCGAAGCTAAAATGTTATATTTTTAGAAGAAAGATCCAAATTCCCTAAACAATTAACCATTAAAAGAGTTTGAAGTCATGAAAAGAGGAAAAAATGGTGTAACTCATATGAAAGTGAATTGAAACCAAGCTTACTCCACCCATATGTTCCCAACCATACCCCATCAATACGATCCAACTCAAAATGTGTATTCTTACACTTCATTCCTGTAACCTTATTCAACCAGTTTATTACAATTTCTATAGTTGCGTTTAATACCTCATCAAGTTCTTTGATTAAATCAAGCTCACAACTTTCTTATCATTGGTGAAAGAGGCTTGTTACCCCTGTAATACTTATTATTCTCTTTGTTCTTATTTTTCAATTCTCCATTTTTATTGCTCTTTTACTAATTTTAGTATCTACTTTTTCTTTCTATTATGTTACATTTTCTTTTTATTATTTCTCTAGTAGATAGTAATTACCTCGTATGCAATTAATTAATTCAATTAAAATTTTAAACTTATATATTTATAGATCGAATTTTGTGAAATAATCAACAATTGAATTATAAATGGTTGTATCAATTAGTTAATAAATTACCTAAATTTAATAAAAATTATCAAGAAATACTAATTGTTGCTACGTATAATACGCTTGGATCAACAAGTTTATCACAACCTTTCATTATTGTGTCCAACACTTGATCAAGAATTTTCGGAATGCATTTTTAAATACAAAAATCTCTTACAAATAAAATAAATGTTGAAATGCTAAATCCTTCAAATATTTTGAACACCTTAAGTTGATAAACAAATTGTTTCATCTTAATTTTGGGGGAAAAAGAAGAGCAAACTCATTAACTAGAAATTGTAGGGTTTTACCTCGAAGGGAACTCTTCCAGAAATTCTCAAAGGCTATGTAACACTCTAAACCCAGTCTGGACGTCCAGCCCAAGTTTAGAGAGTTACCTTGTCAATTACCAAAGGTCACACCACAATACAATAAAGTTAAACCATGCTTCATAACACATTCATCAGAAAACTAATTAAGTATATAATCTTCAAAATTCATACTACTATCGTTTACCGAAGTCCTAATATATACTACTTAAGGAAAGACAAATGCTTGACGGAACATCTGCTACACTGACTCGTTCAAGGTTGGGAATCACCTGAAATCCAATCAGAAAAAATGAGTTTTGAACCCAGTGCGTAAAAGAAGTTTATTCAATTAGTATTCATTTGTAAAGTAGTTTCAAATTCAGAGATACGATTTGGTACAAAACTATTTACAGTTCATGTTCAGAACAGATCAGTTATATACCAACTCATATATATATATTGCAAATCAAATTTAGATGCAAATATTCCTAAATCCCATCCGCTGCACACCATCTTCGACCATCCCAACACATCGTTAAAGACATTCAATGCCCATCCAACCTTACACACTGCTTACACACCGCAAGTTTCTATTTGACCCGTTCGTGTACCTAGCCGTGTGGCGTCGACAACCACCATTTCCAACGACCGAAACATGCAAAATTAAGGGTTTTTCTACGCACTTGGTTTCGTTTTGACTGGGAAACAACATGGAGATTACCTAGAACCTAATTAATCATTCAAAAACCAATTACACCATCAATTTCAATATTTAGCAAAATCAACCCATCGCTAAGATTATGTCGAAAGATTCGACGCAATTCCAACTCAATTCGTACAACCACCTCGCACAAAACAGGAGAAATCATAGTAACATGTTGGATTAACGTCTCTTGTAATATCCTTGCCTAAACAAAATAACCAGTCGAGTGTTTAACAGAACGTTAAGTAAACGAGCAAAATCCTGTTTCGATAAAAAAGTGCTAACACAACAAAAATAGCAAACGAAAGAGAATCACAACGGAACTTACACAATATCAACCTTATAGGCAACAAAACTTCCCAATTCACAAAAATCAACCACAGAAAAATAAAAAGAAGAAAGAACAACAAAAATAAAGAACTTAAAAGTTTAGAAACGTAAAAGAACGATAACATTTCCTTAGAATGTTTTAAATTAACCACCACCCCTTCCAGCATTTGCAAAAAAAATATATATTTCCTAATACGTACGATAGGATTCAAACTCGAAACCAGATAGAATACAGACAGATGCTTAACTAGTGAACCAGCAGGCTCATTCTTGACACTGATTTACCTAGAATTAAACTTAACTACGACAAGCATGAATGAAGGTTGTTTTAAAAACAATCACAAAAACTTTTTAACAATGCAACTCGAACTCTAGACCTTAAACACAAAAGCAGAACACAGAACCACATATACAGAAATTTAATTACTCCATATTCTCACAATTAAATTCCTAAAATTTTGGGACGTTACAACTTTCTTCCCCTAAAAGAAATTTTAGCCTCGAAATTTTACCTCCGTGAAACAAATACGGTTACAGATATGAAATTGCTTCTTCGGGTTCCCACGTGGCTTCCTTAGTACTGTGGTTCTGCCATAGAACCTTTACTAAAGGGACAATTTTTTCCTCAGCACTTTAACATCATGCTCCAAAATCCGGACAGGTTCTTCTTCGAATGTTAAATCCAGTCGCAACCCAATCTCGTCAACCGTAACAATATGCGACAGATCTGAACAATACCGTCTCAGTATCGAGGCATGAAACACATCATGAATTCGATCCAGGTCCAGCGGTAATTCCAACTGGTAAGCAATGGGTCTGACCCACTTTAAGATACGATAAGGTCCAATGAATCTCGGGCTTAGCTTGCCCTTGCATCCAAATCGGATGACCTTTTTCCACGATGATACTCTCAAGAAGACTTGATCACCAACAGAAAACTCAATATCTTTCCCTTTTAAATCAACATAAGACTTTTGCGAATCCGATGTGGCTTTTAATCGGTCCTGAATTACTTTCATAGTGTTCTCAGTTTCAGAAACCAGCTCAAAACCCACTATCCGACGTTCACTTAGTTCTGTCCAACATAACGGAGTACGACACTTACAGCTATATAATGCCTCATAGGGTGCCATCTGAATACTAGACTGAAAACTATTGTTGTATGTGAACTTCGCCAACGGTAAGTACTTCCCCCAACTACCACTGAAGTCTATCATACAACCCAGAAGCATATCTTCTAAGATCTGAATGACTAGCTCCGACTGTCTATTAGTCTGAAGGTGATATGCAGTGCTAAAATTAAGTCGGGTGCCTAAGGCCTCATAGAGTTTCTTCCAGAATCGAGATGTAAATCGCGGTTCTCTGTCAGAAATTATCAAGACAGGAATTTCGTGTAGCCTCACAATTTTGGCTATATACAATTTAACTAATTTCTGCAAAGAGTAATCCGTTTGGATAGGAATGAAGTAAGCCAATTTGGTCAGCTGATCAACTATGACCCAAATTGAATCCTTTTTAGTAGGAGTTAAAGGTAACCCCGTAACAAAATCCAGTGTTACCCGCTCTCATTTCCACCGTGGAATCTTAATTGGCCGAAGCAGTCCAGAGGGCAACTGATATTCGACCTTAACCTTTTGACACGTCAGACAGTGGGATACAAAAACGACTACCTACAGTTTTAGTCTGAGCCACCAATAAAGCTCTCGGAGATCCTGGTACATCTTGTTCCCATCAGGATGCATAGTTTAGGGACTATTATGTGCCTTCTGCAGTATCGAATGCCTTAATTCTTTGTCACTATGTATACAAATTCGGCCTTTGAAGTATAACAATTGTTGCTGTTCAAACTAAAATCAGAATTCTTGTTCGAGTCAATATATTGCATACGCTGGACTAAAGATTTGTTGTTCAATTGCTTAGTTCGAATCTGCTCCACCCAAATGGATTTTACTTGTAATTCAACCAACAACCCTCCATCCTCAACCAAACTCAGACGAGCTAACATTGCTCTCAGGTCCGCCACCGCTCTACAGCCAAGGGCATCAGCTACCACATTAGCCCTCCCTAGATAGTATTCTATGGTGCAATCATAACCTTTAAGTAACTCAAACCATCAACATTTACGAAGAATTAACTCTTTTTGGGTTAACAAATACTTGAGACTCTTGTGATCGGTGTAAATAATACACCTTTCACCATACATATAGTGTCTCTAGATTTTTAGAGCAAACACAATAACAGCTAGTTCAAGATCATGCGTAGGGTAATTACCCTAATATGTTTTTAGCTACCGCAATACGTAAACGACCACCTTACCGTCTTGCATAAGCACACATCCTAACCCTACATATGAAGCATCACTGTATACCACAAACTCCTAACTCGATTTCGGTTGAACTAAAACGGGAGCTTGGGTCAGAACTAACTTGAGCTTATTGAAACTAGACCGTTGTACCTTAGATCACACGAACGGAACATTCTTACGCAGTAGTTTCATTAGAGGTGACACAATTAGAGAAAATTCTTCGACAAACCTATCCTTCGACAAACCTTCAGTAGTAACCGGCTAAACCTAGGAAGCTACGAAGCTCAAATACTTTTTACGGTTGTTTCCACTCAACAATAGCTTCTATTTTCTTGGGATCAACTCGGATCCCTTCCACAGTTACCACATGACCCAGAAAAGTGACCTCCTGTAACCAAAGCTCGCACTTACTGAACTTGTCATATAACTGCTTTTCTTAGAGTATTTGAAGTAAAAAGCCAAGATGATTATCATGTCCAGTCTCAGTTTTAAAGTAAATCAGAATATCATCGATAAAAACCACATAAACTAATCTAGGTACAGTTGGAACACACAGTTTATCAAATCCATAAACGCCACCAGGGCATTCGTTAAACCAAAAGGCATGACCAGGAACTCGTAATGTTTGTAACAAGTCTTGAAGGCAGTTTTATACACATCAACCTCTTTCACTTTGAGCTGATGGTAACCTGAGCGCAAGTCGATTTTGAAGAAAATGGATGCTCCTCGAAATTACTCGAACAAGTCGTTAATTCTCGGTAACGGGTATTTATTCTTAATTGTTAACTTGTTTAATTACCGGTAATCTATACACATTCTTATCGACCCGTCTTTCTTCTTAACAAACAACACCGGTGCCCCCCACGGAGACACACTCGGTCGAATGAATCCTTTATCAAGGAGTTCCTGAAGTTACGCTTTTAGTTCGGTCAACTCCTTCGGTGCCATACGATAGGACGCAATAGACATTGGAGCAGTACCTGGTAATAGGTCAATTCCAAACTCTACCTCTCTATCTGAATGTACTCCAGGAAATTCCTCGGAAAAGACATTTGGAAATTCCCTCACAATACGGATATCTTTGATTGAAAGTTTTACGGGGAAAAAATCAAATACGTAAGCAAGATATGTCTCGCACCCCTTTCGTACTAACTTATCTACTACAAGGGCAGAGATTACATTAGAGAGGTAATCTCGATGCTCACCAACTATAACTACCTCGTCATTGTCATTCGGTCTTAGAGTAACTCTTTTAGTTGTACAGTCCAGACTAACCCGATACTCAACGAGCCAATCCATTCCCAGAAATAAATCAAACTCATTAAAGGGTAATTCCATTAAATCAGCTGGAAACCCCATAACTTGGAGTTCTAGAGGTACCCACCTGTATACTCTATCAACTCGAGTTGACTGCCCTAATAGACTAATCACAAAAAACTCTTTAGTAGTATTCTCACCAGTTAAACCTAGATTTAAAGAAATAGTACTAGCTATATACAACTGAATAGATTCAATATCAATGAGAGCATAATACGAAACAGAATGAATAAAAAAGGTACCTGCAATGGCATCAGTATCATCGCGCTCCTCGTGGCGTCTTGCCACATAAACTAGTATCGACTGACGAGCCTCAACCTGACTTACACCTCAACCTAGTGTTCGTTGTCCTCTCCCAGATCCATTACCATTACCCCTACCAGTACCACGACCTCTAAATGGTTGTTGAACCTCTCTCGGAGGTTGAACTGAATTTAGAGCTGAAATATGTACCGTAGCTGACACTGAATTTGGGCGACGAGGGCAATCCTTAACTCGATGCTCCATCGACTTACAACGGAGACACACTCCTAACTTCTTCCAACACTCGCTCGAATAGTGCTTCCCACATTCACCACACAACTGAATCTCAATCACTACAGGTGGTGCCTTGGCCCTCGAGGGCCTATCAAACCTTGCTCGCTTCTTAGGGCATTGAACAGAATTAGAGGGACCCGAATCCCTCTTAACCTTATTCTGATCCTTCTCACGATCACGATGTTCGCGCTCAATGCACTTCACTTCTTCCACTATCTTCACTTTGTTAACTAGAACTGCGAAAACCTGCTCCCTTTGAGGAGCTATCAGAACTTGCAGGTCATACCTCAATCCCTCCTCAAATCGCACACATTTATCGTAGTTGAACGCTACTAAAATCCATGCATATCTATTCAGTCACAGAAACTCAGCTTCATATTCAGCCACAGACTGGTCGCCCTGAACTAGGCTTATAAACTCACGTCGGTGAGCCTCAACATAACTCGCCCCCACATATTTACCTTGGAAAACTTCTTGAAATAGTCCCATTTCACTTGTTTAGGCTAAGCACATTGCTCAACGGTTAACCACCACTGACAAGCTTTGTCCTGGAGTAGGGATACAGCACCCCTCAATTTCTGAGTAGGAGTACAGTCAATGTCTGTCATAATATGCTCGGTAGCCTCGAGCCAATATTTAGCAACAGTAGGTGCGACTCCTATAACGCCACTAAATAGTTCAGCACCATTCGACTAGAGTCGTTCAGTAATTGACCCTCGGCCTTCCGATCTCGAATGGCTCCTAACGACCCTCTCCAGTGCCCAAATCATGGCTTGGGACAGTGTGTCTTCCCCAGCCGTCGGAGTATGGGAATACGTCTCAGCAGTGGGAGTACCAATAGTCTCGCTGGTCTGCAGATTGGGCATACTACCCATAGAGAATGACTCAGCTCGAGCTCTTCCTCGGTGTCCTCGACGCCCTCGCATACCACGTCTACGACTACCGCTCGAACTCATTTTAGCATGCTAGCTACAATATCAGAATACACAGATCAATTCAAACATCTAGTAGGATGATTCCACCAGTTCACCTCAAAACATTTTATCCACAACAGGTTAAGGGTTACAGTCTTTATAACAGAATAGAAATACTTACAGGGTCAACGTCGGAGACTCGGTCGTTTACTAGAGTTTCAGTGTTTCTATATTGGTTCAGATACTAATTATCACTAAGATACTTTTCTCACACATTATGAGCCCAAACACAGTCCGGTATTGACAAACCTGACTCTGATACTACTAAATGTAACACCCTAAACCTGGTCTAGATGTCTAACCCAAGTTTAGAGAGTTACCTCGTCAATTACCAAAGGTCACACCACAATACAATAAAGTTAAACCATGCTTCATATCACATTCATCAGAAAACTAATTAAGTATATAATCTTCAAAATTCATACTATTATCGTTTACTGAAGTCCTAATATACTACTTAAAGAAAAAAATGTTTGACTGAGCATCCGCTACGCTGACTCGTTTAAGGTTGGGAATCACTTGAAATCCAATCAGAAAAAATGAGTTGTAAACCCAGTACGTAAAAGAAGTTTATTCAATTAGTATTCATTTGTAAAGTAGTTTCAAATTTAGAGATACGATTCGATACAGAACTATTTACAGTTCATGTTTAGAACTGATTAGTTATATACCAACTCATATATATATTGTAGATCAGATTCAGATGCAAATATTCCTAAATCCCATCTGCTATACACCATCTTTGACCATCTCAATACACCGTTAAGGACATTCAATTCTCATCCAACCCTACACACCTCAAGTGTCTGTTTGACACGTTTACAGTAACATAACTTAGTTGCTAGATCATAATACCTCATAACACCCCGACCTATGCAAATGCAAAGTACAATTATCCACAATACATTTATAGTTATAATATTCATACGTTCATTATAGAGTATTAGAGAGTTCTCATTCAATCAAATTCAGATCATTCATACAATGGGGAAATCATTATTAGACATAAACAACATTTACGGCCTCAAAAATGAGTTTCGAGCCCTTTTTACAATGCCACACGGCCTGGATGCACGATTATATCCTTGCCTGTGTGGCTCACACGGCCTGGGCATACGCCCATACCCCGACCCGTGTGGTTCTAACGTATAAATAGAGAGTTACACATCTTGGACACACGGCCGTGTCGTTGCCCGTGTGACTCACATGGCCTGGGCACACGCTCGTGTGCTTACTCGTGTGGTCCTAAATCACAAACAGTGAGTTATTCGACCTAGATACATGCCCGTATGAACCCTGCACTAACATGGCCACACACAGCCTGGACACACGCTCGTGTGCCTTGCCTGTGTGGCTCCAAATCAATGAACAGTGAGTTACACGGCCATCCACACGGCCTGGACACACGCCCGTGTGCCTGGCCGTGTGGCATCGACAGCAACCATTTTCAGCGACCGAAACTTGCAAAATTAAGGGTTTCTCTATGCACCTAGTTTCATTTTGACGGGGAAACAACATTGAGACTACCCATAACCTAATTAATCATTCAACAACCGATCACACCATCAATTTTAATATTTAGCAAAATCAATCTGCCGCTAAGATTATGTCGAAAGATTCGACTCAATTCCAACTCAATTCGTACGTTCATGTAACAGCCCAATTTTGACCCTAGTCGGAATAGTGGTTTCGGGACCATGAATCCGAGTTAGAAAAATATTTTAAAATTATTTTCTGTGTTTATTATGTATGAATTTACTTGTGTGAAAATTTTGTGCTTTAATTTTGTCGTTTGAGTGTCCGATTAAATAAAATGATTAAATTGCGTAAAATGAAAATTTAGTGGTTATTTCAAAAAGGGCCGAATAGTGGTTGTTCTTTAATTATGGGGGTTTTATGTTGCAATTTGACCATTGAAAAGATAGTGGACGGCATTATGTTTAAAATATATAGTTTTTATATTATTTATAAAGGTTATAATAATAATTTATATATTATAATGTTATTATAATAAAAACAAAACATAAGAAAGTGGCCATATTCATTATCTTTGTGCCAAATGAAAAGAGAAAGAAAATAAGAAAACCAAGCTAGGTATTCGGCCCTTGCTCAAGCAAATTAAGGTACGTTTCGGTTTCGGTTTTTGATGATTTTTATGTTTTTGAGATCGTTGTTTCGAATACTACTCGACCCATGCTTAAATTTTTGAATTTGATGATGATTTTGTGTTTTGCAATTGTTGAAAGCTTGTAATTTTGTTGTTTAATGATAGAAAATAAAATATATGAAATGGATATATATATGTTGAAATTGAATTTTTGATGTTTTTGAGTAATTAAGGCTAAATTGCAAAAATAATAAATTGAGGGACTAAAATGTGAAATAAATGACATGCATGGATTTATATGAGCTTAGTGCATATTCGGCCAAGCTATTGTGCAAGGAAAGTTTGTTTATTTTGTATTTTTGTGAAATAGGGACTAATTTGTGAAAAATGTGAAATGTTAGGGGCAAAAGTATAATTTGCCTATTTATGTGTTTTTGGATTTAATTAAATGAATATGTGGTTAAATTAGTTAAATTTGAACTTATTTAGATCAAGAACAGAAGAAAACGGAATTAGATCGGGGAAAGTCGAAAGTAGTTGACTATGTCTGTCGATATCCGAGGTAAGTCTATTAGCAATTTAAAAGTTAATAAATCAATATTTATACATGTATATCGATTGTATACTTGATGAGCTGTAATTAAATGTTTATAATTTGAAGTATAAGTATAAATTTTATATAAGTATTTGATAGTTTCTAATATACAAGTATAATCTTGTATCATGAGTTAAATTATAGGTTTAAATTTTATATAAGTAAAGGTGAGATTCGGATAGGCATGTATATATATGAAAATCTATTGTAATGAAATTAGGTAAGAAATTATACTTGTATATGATAGATTCAAAATATATGTAATAGCATGAATAAACCTTGAATTTAGATAAAGGTATGAATATGTGTATATATATATATATATTTATAATTATATACATAATGATCGAATATATATACATATATATATAGTTTTTGAATTTAGTGGAAGTATGAATGTTGTATATGTATAAAATCTTGGTTTTAATCCAAGGTAAGTATGATATATACATATATATGTATATTAGGTCCTAATATATGTATATAAATATATATATGTATAAACTCTTAGATTTGATTAAGATATGTAACTTATATTTGTATATGTGAGTCGGTAATTATATATATATATATTATATTTGAATGATCGGTATACATACACGTATATGATTTTATAGTGAATTTAGGTATGACAATTATACAAGGTTACATGAGGTTCGATTATGATAATATACAAGCATATATTAATGTAAAGTTCTTGAATAGCATTGAAAGTATGAAATTATTAGTTGGATTATTAAAAGATGATCGAATATATGATATTAGTAGTAGATTAATGCATTAAGTTATATATATATATATATGTTTGGATGTATAATTAAATTATTGAGCTGGAATTGATGTTTGAACTTTATACATCTATGTTATTTAAAGATATAGTTTATAAATTATTGAGCTGAATTTTATGTGGATTCTGTATACAAATATGAGATACAACTTATGTGAATTGAGATTTTTTTTAAAGCTTAGTACCAATCAGATTAAGTGCCGGTGAACTGAATCAGGCTATAAGCCTAGCAGGCTAAGTGCCGGTGAACTGAATCAGGCTATAAGCCTAGCAGGCTAAGTGCCGGTGAACTGAATCAGGCTATAAGCCTAGCAGGCTAAGTGTCGGTGAACTGAATCAGGCTATAAGCCTAGCAGGTGAAGTGCTAGTGAATCTGTTTAAATTAAGTGATTATATGCATTGGGTATATATATATATATATATATATATATGATTTTGGTTATATGTAATGGATAAATATATGAACATTTGTTTCAATGTATTTGATGAGCATATAAAGTTCGGATCTTTGTGATTAGTGAGTATGTACATATATTGGTTGTCATGAAATTGTTGGATATATATATATACATTCGGCCAAATGTTAAACTTATGTGTATTTGGTTAAATATGGATTTGATGTATAGTACGTGTTTGATAAATGTATTTTTCGATTATGGAAATGTATATGAATATTGAAAACATGATTTGATTTTGTTGTAACTAATTAAATGTTGTTAAGTTATCTATTTGCTTATGACTTACTAAGCTGTAATAGCTTACTCTGTGTGTTTTTCTTATGTTTTTAGAGTTCTAAAGACTTGCTCGGGTTGGAAGACGTTGGAGTCGTGATCACCCTATCCGGTTATGGCTTCGGTAAATTAAAGCTTTGAGTTTTTGGTTATGTGGCATGTATTGGCTAGTTTTAATTTAGTTTTGTATATATATTTAGCCATGCGAAAATGGCTTGATCTAATGCTAATGATCCAAGGTTTAAGTAATTTTGGTCATAGTAAAGGCGTGGGGAATGCTTGGTATATGAATTTGATAAGACATAATGATATATATATATATATGTGTGTGTGTGTCTTTGATAAGTTATTTGATAATTCGGTATGTAAAGGACTAATGGTTTTAATGCTTGAATTACAAAATGTGTTATATGTATACATAGTGGTATGATCGATTATGGTAATTGACTTATTATTGTAAGTATGAAATATTTGCATTGGGTGTGTATATGAAATTTTGATATGATTTATACTGTATGGAATTGGCATGTTTTAAATGGCTAAAGTACTTGGAAAATGGCTAATGTTAGTCAAGTTAATCAAGTATGTATTGATTTTATATGTATTTTAGGCTTAATAATTAGCATGCGAATTAAGTGTAAATTGTATGGTTAGTTTGCTAGCCAAATAGAAGATAAGATGAATGGCAAAGCATACTCATGTTTTGTACTTAAATGGGAAGTTAGGCATGTATGACTTATTAGGTGAGTTTAAAAAAGAAAAGAAAAGTGGTGCATAGTTGATAAGGTTAAATGCATTAGTGGCTAAGATGTTTATATGCTAAACTTGACTATTTGGTGAAATTGATTATGTCGCATTTTCTAATGGACAATAAGCCGAGCGATATGGATTGTTTGGTTTTATGCACATGAATAGAAGTATGAATTGATATATTTGATATTCAGCTTAAGAAGTAAAATATGCTTGGATGTCTTAATGTATGTACATGGAATTTGTAATGTGATGAGTCATCTTATAATTTTATTTTGAATGATATGAGTAAGAGGTATATATGTTTCGAATGATGGGATTTTAAAGCATGTGTAATATGACTATTTTGAGCCGTGTTTTATATGGTAATGCCTTGTAACCTTATTTCGGCGACGGATACAGGTTATGGGTGTTACAATTCACCTCGCACGAAATAGAAGAAATCATACTAACATGTTGGATTAATGTCTCTTGCAATATCCTTTCCTAAACAAAGTAACCAATCGAGTTTTTAATAGAACGTAAAGTAAACGAGCAAAATCTCGTTTCGACAGAAAAATGCTAACACAACGGAAATCGCAAATGAAAGAGAATAACAACGGAACTTACACAATATCGACCTTACAGGCAAAAAAACTTCCCAATTCACAAAAATCAACCGCAAAAAAGAAGAAAAATAAAAAGAAGAAATAACAACAAAAACAAAGAACTTAAAAGTTTAGAAACGAAAAAGAACGATAACATTTCCTTAGAATGTTTTAAATTAACCACCATCCCTTCTGGCATTTGCAGAAAAACTATATTTCCTAATACGTACAATGGGATTCAAACTTGAAACTAGAAAGAATATAGATAGATGCTTAACCAGTGAACTAACAAGCTCATTCTTAACATTAATTTACCTAGATATTATACTAAAGCAAAACCATGACCATGAAAAATGAATGTTTTATCGAGACTTGAGTTATTATAAAAGTTAACGCATCTATTTATATTACAAAATTTTAGTTTTGATGGTTAATTTAAAATATTAAGTTTAATTAAATATAAATACAAAGTTAAATCTAACAATATATTTAATCAATATAAAAAGAAAGCTATCAGATAATCAGTGATGAAACTGATTAAATATAAGTGAAGTAAATTAGAATAAACAAGTTGAAAATGATGCTAATAAGATTGGATGAACAAGAATACATATTTGGTCATGTCTAAGAGTAACCTCCACCTATAAAGCTTATTCATTCCTAGTCCTCTTAGATTTAGCAGTTCGTATCAGATCAAATTTATTTTTAGGTTATTTGTTGGATTTAGTGCAACAAACAGCAAGGTTCAGCAAGAAACTTGCTCAGCAAGAATCGTGACTTGGAGCAGAAACAAAGAAGAAAAACAAAACAGAACTTTAAAGCAAAGCTAAAATAGAGAGCATATAGATGAAAACTTGACTGAATTCATTCAAAAAACTGAAATGGCATGAAGCCAATACATAAATCAAGCTTACAACTTGTCAAAACAGTAGGTTAACCTAAACAATACCTACTACCACTAAGTATTCTACTAACTTGAGCTAATTAACTTGTACAACTAAACAAAGTCATTTAATCAGCTCAATCAACATCAATTTTACATCAAATACAAACCTAACATAGTCCAAATTGAACTAAGTTACATTTCATCAACTTAAATACAAAATGAAACAAAAACATGCTTGCTGACTTGATGAACTGACAGCTTCAGCAGGTGATGGTCTCTATTGACTTGTTTGCTGCATGTTGACCATGCTTCAACACTCCTATTTGGTTAGCATGTTACAAACTCCCATTTTAGCTCTCAAATGTTGGAACTTTGAAACGCTGAGGGCTTTGGTTAAGATATCAGCTAGTTGCTCATCAGAACTGTAATGAACCAGTTTAACAACATGAGCTTGCTCCATTTCTCGAACTGCATGAAACTTAATGTTGAAATGCTTTGTCCTCCCATGAAAAATAGGGCTCTTTGCAATTGCAACAGCAGATTGGTTATCACACATTATCTCTGTTGCTTTCTTCTGTTCAAGATTGAGATCATTCAAAATTTTTCTAGGCCATATGGCTTGATTAACTGCTGCAGCAGCAGCTACATACTCAGCCTTTGCAGTAGATTGAGCTACTACTACCTGTTTCTTTAAACTCCAGCAAATCATAGCAGAGCCAAGGTTGAATGCATAACCTGAAGTGCTCTTCATATCATCCAATGAACCAGCCTAGCCACTATCACAGTAACCAACAAGCTTCAAATTTTCTGCTTTGGCAAACAACATTCCATAGGACAAAGTTCCCTTGATGTATCTTAGGACCCTTTTTGCAGCTCTAAAATGACTTTCATTTAAGCAATGCATGAACCTCGAGAGTAAGCTCACAGCATACATTATGTCAGGTCTAGTGGCAGTTAAATATAGCAAACATCGAACTAAACTTCTATAGGTTGTTTCACAAACCTTTTCATACTTGTCTTGGCTCGATAGCTTTTCTCCAACAGCAACTGGTGTGCTGGTTGCTTTGCAATTCTGCATTGAGAATTTGTTGAGAATCTTCATAGCAAAAGTTCTTTGACTTAAGCAAATCCCTTTTTCTCCTTGTGTCACTTCCATGCCTAAGAAGAAAGACATTAACCCCAAGTCTGACATCTTAAAAATTTGTTGCATTTTGGTTTTAAAATTAACCAACATAGCTTGATCTCCTCCTGTCACCAACAGGTCATCCACATACAGTGACACAATTAGATGAGTTTTAGCATTGGTCGATTTAACATACAGAGTTCGCTCGCTGAGGCTCCTTTCGAATCCCAGACTTGTCAGATAACTATCTATTCTACTGTACCAAGCCCTTGGAGCCTGTTTCAAGCCATACAAGGCTTTGTTAAGCTTGTACACCATTTCTTCTTTGCCATTTACTTTGAAGCCTTGAGGTTGCTCAACATAAATCTCCTCTTCAAGGAATCCATTAAGAAATGCTGATTTTACATCGAGTTGATGTATCATCCACTGCTTTTGTGCTACTAAGGCAACTAGCAGTCTTATGGTGTCAAGCCTGGCCACTGGTGCAAAGGTCTCCAGGTAATCTGATCCATACCTTTGACTGAAGCCTTTCACAACCAATCTTGCCTTCAACTTATTTAAGCTACCATCAACTTTGTTTTTAACTCGATAGACCTATTTGACACCAATGATCTTCCTGTTTTTTGGCCTTTCAACTAGATTCCAGGTTTGATTCTTCTCAATCATTCTGATTTCATTAGTCATTGCTTCTTTCCAGCCTTGATAACTTTCTGCTTCTTCAAAACAACTTGGTTTAGTAATGGCCATTTGTGCTCTTTCATAAACATCAATCAGTGATCGAGTTCCTCTGACTGGTTTATCATCTACATCCAATTCAGATGTGTTTTGATCACTTTGAACTTGATCCAATGCAAGGTCTTCAATTACTGCCTCTAGTTCATCTTTCTCCCAGTTCCAGCAACCTTTTTCATTGAACACAACATCTCTACTTACAAGGATCTCTTTTGTGGATGGTTTGAGGATTCTATAGCCCTTTTCAACTGTGCTATAGCCAATTAGAATCCCTGCTTGAGCCCTTTTATCTAACTTGCCTCTCTTCACAGCTGGAACCTGTGTATAGCAAAGGCAACCAAAAGTTCTGAGATGAGCCAGTGATGGCTTGAATCCTGACCAAGCTTCAAATGGAGTCTTCTGAGGTAGGGCCTTGGTTGGAAGTCTATTTTGGAGGTAGACTGCAGTGTTTGTTGCCTCAGCCCATAGAGTATTAGGTAAATTCTTCTCAAACAGAAGACATCTGGCCATGTTCATCAAACTTCTATTTTTCTCTCACTTACCCCATTCTGTTGAGGTGTATACACATTGGTCAGTTGATGTTTGATGTCTGTATCTTCACAGTAGGCTTGGAATTGAGCTGAGGTATACTCAGTTCCATTGTCTGATCTTAGTGCTTTAAGCTTGCAGCCAGATTCAGTTTCAACAGCAGCTTTAAACTTCAAGAACACAGGTGCAACTTCTGATTTTTGCCTCAAAAAATAAATCCAGCAGTATCTTGTATAATCATGAATAAAGAGAATAAAGTACCTGTTCCCTTTGAGAGATTCGGTCTTCATTAGTCCACACACATCAGTGTGCACAAGCTACAGCTTCTCTGAGGCTCTCCATGCTGTGCTTGCTGGAAATGGTAGTCTTGCCTGTTTCCCTTGTTGACATACCTCACAAAGTTCATCATTCTTCACTGAATTGATGAAGTTTTCAGCCAGCCCTTCATTTACCATCTGAGTAATAGATTTAAAGTTTGTATGTCCAAGCCTCTGGTGCCAAAGCCTGGAGTTATCAGTGGAGGCAATACAGGCTGAATGTGAATCATCTGGCTAGTCTGCTTCAAAACATTTGTTAGTCATGGTGACTATTATAAAGTTTGATCCATTCGGATAAAAAATTTGACATTCTTTCTTCTTGAACACCACTGAGTAACCTTTCTCAAGTAATTGAGCTATACTGAGAAGGTTCCTATCAATTTCAAGTACCAGAAGTACATTTGAAATGATTTTGCCACCTGCAGAGGTACAAATCAGCACATCTCCTATTTCTTCAGCATTTATAAACTGACCATTTCCAATTTTCACCTTGGTTTTGCAGGTTCTGTCCAAGGTCTTGAAGATAGTTGCATCTGGTGACATGTGGTTTGTGCAACCACTGTCTAGAAGCCAACCCTTTGAAGCCTTCTTTTGGTTTGCTGCACATGACACAACAAAAACATGTTCTTCTTGATCACTGCTTTCCTCAGCCACTTGAGCTTCAGCCTTTGGCTGCTGGAATTTGTTCTGTCTCGGTTTGCCTTTGCTTTTGCAAACCTTTTCAACATGGCCCTTCTTCTTGCAGTGTTGGCATACTGCATCTGGTCTGAACCAGCATCTATCTTCTGGATGACCAGCCAATTACAATGCCTGCAGGGTTGGTCACTGCTTCTAGCGGCATCAGGCTTAGGCCTATTTTCTAGAAATTTTTGCCTTTATGAGCATTGATGCTTGAGGCTTCTCTGGTTTTGGCTAGAAAAGCCCCTTCCTGGTGCTCCTCTTGTTTGCTGGCCCTTCTTTGCTCTTGTGCATACAATGCATTGATTAGCTCAGTTAAGGAGATAGTTGTCAAGTCCCTTGAATCTTCGAGGGATGAAATTTTGGCTTCATACCTCTCAGGTAAAGTGGATATAACTTTCTCCACTATTCTAGCTTCACTGAATTGCTCTCCTAGGAGCCTTATGCTGTTTACTACAGCCATAATTCTATCTGAATACTACTTGACTGTTTCTTCCTCTTTCATCTTCAAGTTCTCGAAATCCCTTCTCAAGTTTAGCAGCTGTTGTTTCCTTGTTCTTTCAGTTCCTTGAAACTCTTCTTTAAGTTAATCCCAAGCCTCCTTTGGTGTCTCACATGCCATGATCCTTATGAAGATCACATCTGTCACACAATTTTGTATGCATGACATGGCCTTGTGCCTTTTTGTTCTTTCATCAGTGTGCTACCTTATTTGAGCAACTGTTGGATTGGCTCGAAGAGGTGTTGGTTCAACATCTGAGTTAACTACTTCCCATAGGTCGAATGCCTACAGGTAAGTCCTCATTTTGACTGCCTAAATGTTGAAGCCCTCTCCATTGAAGACAGGTGGTGAAACTGGTGAAAAACCTGATGAAGCCATGGTTCCTCTTGTTAAATTATAACAGGTCCTCTAAGAATGTAGCTCTAGATACCAATTGTTGGATTTAGTGCAACAAACATCAAGGTTCAGCAAGAAACTTGCTCAGCAAGAATCGTGACTTGGAGCAGAAACAAAGAAGAAAAACAAAACAGAACTTTAAAGCAAAGCTAAAATAGAGAGCATATGGATGAAAACTTGACTGAATTCATTCAAAAAACTGAAATGGCATGAAGCCAATACATAAATCAAGCTTACAGCTTGTCAAAATAGTAGGTTAACCTAAACAATACCTACTACCACTAAGTATTCTACTAACTTGAGCTAATTAACTTGTACAACTAAACAAAGCTGTTTAATCAGCTCAATCACTGTCAATTTTACATCAAATACAAACCTAACATAGTCCAAATTGAACTAAGTTACATTTCATCAACTTAAATACAAAATGAAACAAAAACATGCTTGCTGACTTGATGAACTGGCAACTTCAGCAGGTGATGGTCTCGATTGACTTGTTTGCTGCATGCTGACCATGCTTCAACATTATTTAATTATCGAAAACGTTGAGCCTAAAGCCTGGCATTAATTTGTTTTACTACCTTTTTTTGCTCGGCCATCAAAATGATTATATTAAAAATAAAACAACCACTGAAAACAGTGGGATTACAAAGATAAAACAACATAAAAAAATAACCCAACCAAAACGATACACCAAAATAAAACCAGAAAACACCAGTAAACCATATAAAACAAGCCACATAAAACAGCTCTAAAAGTCAACTAGAGAAAAATCACCACCACGCAAAACACACGAGCACGATCAAAACTCGGCATTAGCCATGCTGTTGGCGTTGCGGAACAACACCATGACACATTCACAAGAATGCCACCATAAAGACACTCGTTGCCTTCAAGTCTTCCTCTGAGATTAGTCAAGCATTTATCCAACTCCAATACCTCCGAGTTTAGAACCCTAAGTTCACTCAATTGATGAAGATCCTCCATCAGCTTCACAAAGACAACAGCCTTAGTGTACAAGTTCCAAACTCCATCTCGATTACGTGGTATTTAATTGAAGAACACGGCACCATGTGTGTGAAGCCATGTAAATGTTATATACAAATATTAAGCATTGTTTCTATGCTTAGAACTTCGAACGGTAGATGCTTATAAGATTTTCAATGATCGTAAAAGAGAGAAAAATTAAAATCAAATAGTTTCTATAATCAAATTAAAATGATTGGAATTTAGAACTGAAAAGCCAATTAAATGATTGAACAAAATTCTATGCGCCAACTACAAATGATAACAATGATTATACCTTTTATATTTATGGATATTGTAAAAGACTGATATTTGGTATTGAGAAGGATTTAACACATCACTATAAAATTAAGAATAATGTTGATAAAATAAAACAACATTATTATTTACAGAAATCAAGATTGGGAAATGTTAATAATTAGTGTTTAGAAGCATTGAAAGGTAAAAATGTTCTAGATCTTTATGCCCACAATGCAACCTGAATCCCACATTGCTAGCATATGGTAAACAAAGCATAAGGGTGGTGTATAAGGAGAGAGGATAGAGCAACATTAAAACATACTTACCTGGACGGGGTCAATGAGTGATCAGGAAGACTCATGGCCTAGAGCGGTGACCTGCATTGCACTTGGTAGGGGTGCTGCTTTAAGGTCTCCCCAAGAGGGAGAGCCTACGTCATAATTTGTGGCAGTGGGGGCTTGCGTTCGCGCAGCCCCTATCAATTTCAAGTTAAAGTAATTGGTACCAAATTGTAGGATAATTCTCTGTTCTATTTGGACAAACAGATTCAAAATCTCGAAAAAGAGTGTAAAGTGAGAGAACCTTGTGAACATTCCATGCTTTAGTTGATACCAGCAAGAAACGATCCTCTACAGCTTTAGTAGGCTCAAAGGCAAATATCAGTTGGTTTCAACTGTCAAGCATACTTAAGAACACCAAGGTAGCCTCCCAAAAATTCCAGGCGGGCAGGTAAGAGGAGACTGACATAATTTAAAAAAGAAATTAAGATAATTATTCAATTCAGAATGTTCACAAATAAAGATGTTTACAAATCTACCTATTGAAAATTATGTCATAGTAACGATGCCCCTGCAATTGGGCTTTGAAAACTCTTTTTTCCGAATAAATAAATAATTAATTATTCTGTCCATAGCAACAAATGTTCAGACCTACTCCAAGACCAACTCCAAGACCCATATCGAGAGCACAAGCAAAGGGTGAGGCGAAGGTACATTATAAAATATAAATCTAGACATTTATTGATCCTTTTCTCTACCTTTTGGCTAAGATCAAGAGTAGTATCTGTTTCTATCAGTTTAATATCTGATACGTCCCCACTGCGTTCGCGCAACCCCTATCAATTTCAAGTTACGAAAAGTAATTGGTAACCATTTGTAGGATATAATTATTTTTTCCATATGGGTAAACAGCTTCAAAAGCTGTTATTATATGCTCTCTCCTTATGCAACACCTTTAGGTTTTGTTTGTCATGTGGTAGGGATGTAGGTCCAAGTTGTTGGCTTAGGTTGTGTTCGGGGCATAAGGGTTTAGGATATTTTTAACCTTCAATGCTTATAAGCACTAATTAACATTTTTCAATCTCGATTTCTATTTATAATAATTTTATTTTAATCAATTAGCATTTTTCTTCATTTTATAAAAATCTATTAAATACTTTTCGATATTAAATATCAGTCCTTTAAAGTGCCAGTGAATATAAAATCCATCGTTTTCATGTTTAATACACCCTAATTTATGTGGTATTTTCATTTTATCTAATCAAATGGATTGTTCTTGTAATTTTGAAAAATTGAAATATCTCTTTAATCATATATATATAAATCAGTCATCCAACTTCTATTTCGAAAGGGTGAAAACCTATCTAATCCTATTTAGCATAAGGCATATGATTCATAATATAAAGTACATAACTGAATAGATTGATTAATCAAGATTATTCCATTAGTAACAAATTTTGTTAAAGTAGAGTTGGCATAATAAAAATGCTATCCATATAACACATTTGTCTACTTTCGCTTTGAATGGTTAATTTGTACAGTAAATGTGCTAAATCCAAAGAAAATAATAGATAAACAAATTTTTCTTCAAGTCTAATTATTTTAACTAAAATTTTTAAGTAATAAATGTTAGTTAGATTATAACTATTTTTATTACTTAGTTTTATCATTTTAAATTAATGGCTTTGAAGAGAAAATATGCTTTTGAGGCATTCATCGGTAAATGTAAAGGTGTGTTATTTAAAAAAAATTAAGATGTGAATTTTATTAATTAATTATTAAGTTGCAAAATAAAAGAGTGATCGTGAATTATAACTAACTATTAGTTTTCTTTACTCGATTAATTAAATTATTTTTATTTTTTCATAAAATTTTCAATAAAAATTACAATTTAATAATATATAAGTTTAATTTTATGATAATCGATATCAGATTGAATTTTAAATAAATGATATTTTGAAATTATTTTAAAATATAAATATTATAATAATTGTACAAAATTCTATATTTATATATAGTTTTTAATTTAATTTTAATTATTAGCTAATGAATATAGATTGTTAATTTAATTTAAATATTGTGACCATTATTTATTGCAACATTATTTATATTTTTAAATATTTGATTTAGTTTTAAAAGTTGCAATGGTTTATTGTGTAAAATTGTTAGTTGAATTATTAAATATAGGTAAATTGAAATGGAACTTGCAAAACACCATAAAAATTATATATAGAAGGTAGAAGGGTTTAAGTTGCAATTTTCTCCTCCACAAATGTTTACTTTCTTTCTTACCATATGTCAAATTTTTATAGTGTGAACACCTCGATAAGATTTAATATATAAAAATCAAAGTATTTATTTGTTCTATTTGAATTAAAACATTAAAATAAAATAAGTTTTGGTCCTGAACTTGGTAATTAGCTCTACTTTGGTAACTGTATTTTTTTGGTCCATTTTGATCTTTGAACTTGGCAACTACATCCATTTTGATCCTTGAACTTGGATTATGTCAAGTTTTGATGATGTGACCAGTGTTACAGAACATGATGGAATTGAACGGACTATGAATTGGTCAATATAATTGTCCGAAAAAAGGGGTTGAACCGATTAACTTAAAAACTGCTTGAAATTGGTAAAAATTGAAAATTAGGACAAAAAATGATAGTTGAACATGTTGAATTGATTAACTTAGAAACTGCTTGAAATTAGTTGATGGGTGTCGAATCCACCAATATAAACCTACACCTAATTTGCAATTTAAGCAGTATAGGGAGTAGGGTCGATCCCTCAGAGACTGGTTTACTGCAAATTGTTAATCTCTTGACCAGATTTATGTCGGGGCAGTTGTCGTGCCCAAGAAGTTCGGGGGGATAAAATTTGAAACCTGAAATAAATAAATAAAATGCGTAAAAAGTAAAAGCTGAAAATAAAATAATAAAATGCAGTTAAATAAATCTGAAGAAAAATGAATTAAACTAAGCTCAGCTTTAGGCACGGGTTTTTCTCGTCTTTGAATCGATCTTCGAAATTAGATGAACCCCTCTTTTCCAATAAGCTAGTTATAGCTACCAAGGATGCCTCGGACACCAACTCTTCCTTGTGTAAATTAGTTATGGAACGTCCAATAACTAACCCTTACCGATTGAACAACCAACGAAACATTCGTGATTTAGAACTTCGGCAGCTTTGCGTTCTAAAAGAGCCTAGCTCGAACCAATGCCCTCAACCACGCGGGACATTTAAATCTGGTTACTACTACCCTTGACGGAACCAAATAGCAATCCCCACTTGGCACGCCAATGTGTTCACGGAAAACCAATCAGACAATCGATCCTTTCGAAATTCCAACTGTACTTCTAACCACACTAACTCAAACGACGTCTTTTTGACTTAGTGTTGATCTGACTTTGTGAGTTGACAAAATCATACTCTTAATCTGGAGAAATAATAAGTATTGGAATTTAGGAGTTAAATTGCTCGGGTTTGTAACTCACGGGTTTTGACGGGGCTAACTCCGACCTAAAGCTGAAAATGAATTTCGTTAACTAAGGTTTGGGGCATGTTGGTATTGGGCATAAAGTGAGAAGGTTGAATAAATGAAAAAGAGATGAAAGTAAATGGTGAAGGTGACGCAAGGTTGGAAACTAATAGATGGAAAAATATAAGAAATTTATGTCAGCAACTAAATTTGCAAAAAGGAAAGAAAAGGTTGAATTGCAAGAGATAAAAACTTAATTGAAAAACTTAATGATTAAAAACTTGATGGAAAACTTTATGAAAAGACTTGATGAAAAACTTAAAAAGAACTTGATGCAAAACTTAATAACAAAAAAAACCTTGGTAATTAAAAACTTGATAAAAGAACTTGATGAAAAACACTTGAAGAAAGAAAACACTTAATGAGTGACTTAATTGAAAGCTTGATTCATGAATTGATGATAAAATGAACAAAGTAGTCCTATATTTATACTAGTGGCTTTGCTAAATTAAGAGCCAACTAGCCATAGAAAATCAAGGAAAAATATTCCATGATATAGAAAAATCCTAACATAATCTCCCACTAAGTCAACAAAAAATTCAGCTAATTAATCTTGGAACAATTCTGCTTTGGTCCTCCTTTGCTTCTTTCATCAATCTAGCCCAATTGTTTCCTTTTTCTTCTATTTAGCCCCAAATTGCATCCCTGCACAAAATTCAACATAAACATGGAAAAATTAGTGGTGCACTCTCATAAATTAACCAATTTAATTACATAAAATATGTAACTTTAGCATTTAATCAAATCCCCCTTACTTAGATTATGCTAGTCCTCGAGCATTTTGTATGTATCTGCAAAAGGAAATTTTTTCTCCAAAATAGGACTTAACCCTCATGGTTTACACAATTCAACAATTTAATCCTAGCACAATAACATCTCAAATAACCTAGCCTAAGAAGTAAGTAAATATATTTCAGAATTTATTAGAGCTTGATAGACTTACCTTTCATTTTATTATTTTTGTGCTTAGGACATTTTCGAATTTTTTGACGCAAGACATGATGACAACCCAAGCACCATGTTCCGGTTACTCAATTCGGACGTCTCTAAGCAGGTTATTTCACCCTACTCATGATAACTTGTTAGCGGAGTGAGTGCAAAGAAATTGGATAGCCACACGAACCTTTTTACGCGAGATGTGATGACAACCCAAGCACGGCGTTCCGGTTACTCAGCCTGATGTACAACCCCAATTTTTCACTCTTAACATTCGTATTAGAGGAGTATTATTATTATTTTTTCTTTTTCTTTTTTTTGTGCATTCAAAAATTTGGCATGTGATAAAAGGTAGGCAGTCAAGCAAACTCATAATTCCCAAAAATTTCTTACCCACTAAGTCTAGGTTATTGAAAAAATTTTATGTGTAACGAACTAAATAGCTAAATAGGTCAAACCATAAGTGTACCATCCTAACTTATCAAAAGAAAAATTTTACCTTTTACCGAAAACATGCAAAAATAGCGATGACAGATAAGCAAAATAGAACCGATATTTATATTCCCCTCCCCCTACTTATTGTACATTGTCCCAATGTAATTTGAATTATTTAAAGGATAAAAAGTAAAACTAAGTAAGGAAAGGAAAAATTAACTCCCCATGTATTTTAACGTCGTGGAGGGTGCCTCGTAGGTATGTCCACGGTGTTAAATGGTGGGTAGGTGGATTGGGCCTTGGCTGAAATTAGAGGAATCTTGTGGGCTGACATGGGGGATTTAATTTTATCTTGGAAAGTTTACCTGCAAACTAAGATAAGATAAAAATAAAATAAAATAAAATAAAATGTGCGTTTTCTATTATTTCTCGAACTAGCTAAGGCTATGCTTAAATCTTCAAAAAATAAATTATTAAAAACTAAGATTATGGGATTTAGTAAAATAGTTGTGATAAATGCACCAGGTAAGTTCCCAAAAAAGAGAGGTGAGTCACAATGGACATTCTTAAGTACCAAGTCTTTCCTTAGATAGAACCGATCCTCGACATGCATTTTCACTTCCATTTTACCTTCCAAAAATTTTTTTGCTTAAAGGAAAAATTTGGGTTGCCTCTCAATAGCGCTTTGTTTAACGTCGTTAGCTCGACGACCTGTTATTCAAATTTTGGGCTCCTCGAGAGCAATCTCCTCAACTGTGTGCGTTTGAAAATTCTTGTAAAAGGGCTTCAGGAGTTGACCATTCACCTTAAAACACTTTCGGGTTTCTTCGCTTTGAATTTCCACTGCATCATTTGAGAATAAATTAGTAATAGTAAATGGACCTATCTATTTGAATCGAAGCTTACCAGCGAAAATTTTTAAGGTGGAGTCGTATAGGAGAACTTTTTTGTCCTATTGAAAACTGCTTCCTAGTGATCATCTTATCGTGGAACGCCTTTGCCTTTTCTTTATAAACTCGAGCATTTTCATATGCATCACTTCTAATTTCCTTTCGAGCCCTTCTTGCAGTCTCCATCTCCATATTGCATTATTTAACTGCCCAAAATACCTTGTGCTCTAATATGACCAGGAGATGGCACAGTTTACCAAAAATGAGTCGATAAGACGACATGCCTATTGGTCCCTTGTAAGCTATCCTATAAGCCTAAAGTGCGTCATTTAGTCTCAAGCTCCAATCCTTTCTGTTAGTTTTAACAGTCTTCTCCAAGATGGACTTGATTTCACGGTTTGACACTTCGGCTTGCCCGTTTGTTTGTGGATGGTAAGCAGTGGCAATTCGTTGAGTCACTCCATATTTCTCCATAAGTGCACTTACGAGCTTATTGTAGAAATGAGTTCCTCTGTCACTGATTAATGCTCGTGGGGTGCCATACCTGGAAAAGATAGAACTTTTAAGAAAGTCAACCACAGTCTTAGCATTATCATTGCGAGTAGCCTTTGCCTCTATCCACTTAGAAACGTAATCAACAGCTAAGGGTATATAAAAATTACCGAAAGAAAAAATGAAAGGACCCATAAAATCGATACCCCACATATAAAAAATTTCGCAAATATGAATAGGAGTAAGGGGCATCTCATTTTGACGACTAAGATTGCCAACTTTTTGGCATCTTTCACGGGTTTTACAGAATAAAAAGGTGTCACGAAATATATTTGGCCAAAATAGTCCGCACTCGAGATTTTTATGTGCGGTGCGTTTAGGTCCAAAGTGTCCTCCACATGCATAAGAATGACAAAAAGTTAAAATAGACTATACCTTTGTTTTTGCTACACACCGTCAAATTACCTGATCGGAGCAATGTTTCCAAAGGTAAGGATCGTCCCAAATATAATATCGAGCATCATTTTTTATCTTATCTTTTTTAGACCTTGGTAATTCCGAAGGAACAATACCTGTAATGAGATAATTTACTATGTTTGAGTACCAAGGATGAACCACATTTGCTGAAAATAGGTTTTCATCAGAGAAGTTGTCTTTTAATGGTGTGTCATCTACTGGAATCAGTAATCAACCCAGATGGTCAGCTACTAGGTTTTCGCATCCCTTTTTATCTCAAATTTCAAAATCGAACTCTTGTAGGAGCAGAATCCACCTAATCAGTCGAGGTTTTACCTCCTTCTTCCCTATTAAATATTTCAAAGTTGCATGATCAGAAAAGATAACCACTTTAGTTCCCAACAGGTAAGATCTAAATTTGTCTAAAGCAAACACAAGAGCTAATAGTTCTTTCTCAGTGGTTGTGTAATTGCTTTGGGCAGCATCTAGTGTCTTCGAAGCATAGTAGATAACATGAGGCTCTTTCCCTATTATTTGGCCAAGAATAGCTACCACACTTCGATCGCTTGCATCACACATGATTTCGAATGGGAAGTTCCAATTTGGTGGTTGCACTATAGGAGCGGAAACCAATTTCTGCTTCAGCAAGTCAAATGCATCTTTACAAGTTTGGTCAAATTCAAATTCTTTATCCTTTTGTAATAGACTGCAAAGCGGTTGCGCGATCTTCAAGAAGTCTTTTATGAATCGTCTGTAAAATCCTGCATGCCCAAGAAACGAACGTACTCCCCTCACAGATGTGGGGTAAGGTAATGAGTCAATAATATCCGTTTTTGCTTTACCGACCTCAATACCTATGAGGAAACTATATGACCCAAAATTAATCTTTTGTCAACCATGAAGTGGCATTTTTCATAATTTAAAACAAGATTAAATTCTAGGCATCTTTGTAATATCTTAACAAAATTATCGAGACATTCATTAAAAGAGTTACCGTACACCGTGAAGTCATCTATGAAGACTTCAATGATTTTCTCAACATAATCGGAGAATATGCTCACCATGCATATTTGGAAAGTGGCTGGAGCATTCCAGAGTCCAAACGACATTCGTCTATATGCAAACGTTCCGAAGGGGCACGTGAAAATTGTTTTGTCTTGATCTTCAGCTGCCACTGGAATTCGAAAAAATCTTGAATATCCATCGAGACAACAATAATGGGTCTTACCATCTAATCGCTCGAGCATTTAATCGATGAAGGGAAGTGGAAAATGGTTTTTTCGGGTAGCTGCATTCAACTTTCTATAATCGATGCAAACCCTCCATCCATTCTGGACTCAGGTAGGAACTAGCTCTCTTGATGAATTTTTCACCACTGTCACGCCAGTTTTCTTGGGCACGACATGAATCGGGCTAACCCAATCACTATTGAAGATCGGGTATATCATTCTAGCATCTAACAGTTTCTGGATCTCCTTCTTTACTACCTCCATCATGGGTGGATTAAGACGCCTTTGAGCATCTCTTTTGGGTTTCGTGTTATCTTCGATGGAAATTTTGTGCATACAAGTGGATGGACTTAGCCCTTTTATGTCGGCTATTGTCCAACCAATAGCTTCTTTATAATCCCTCAGAACTCAAACTAGACTTTCCTCCTCGTCTTTGGTTAGTTAGTTTGACACTATCATCGATAAGGTGTCTTTTTCTCCCAGAAAAACGTACTTAAGGTGGTCTGGTAATGCTTTAAGCTCCAAGGTTGGTGGCTGTAAAATCGAAGGCAACATTTTAGTTTGGAAAGGTAATAGTTCAAATTGGTTACCTTGATTCATCAACAATGGATGCGTCTCCAAGTGTTTGAAAATTTCTCGCAACGGTTCTTTTATAATTACTAATTCCTCGAGATGATTTAAAACATCCATGTCAATGCTTCTGTAAAGGACAGTTTCCAACTCATCATAGTCATGATATTTAGAATAGGATTGAGTTAAACCATTTATAATATCAATGCTAGAACTATTTGATAGTGAGTTAGGAAGACCCATAGCTTTGTAGACATTGAATTTCACGATTTCGCCGTCAAACTCCATTGTCAGTGTTAAGCTCCGAACGTCAATTTTTGCGCTTGCGGTACTTAGAAACTGTATTCCAAGCAAAATATCAGACAAATTAGTTGAGTTATCATCTTCCATATTAATAATGTAAAAATCTGCAGGGAAAACTAATTCGTTAACTTTAACAAGGACGTCTTCAAGCAACCCTTCAGGATAGACGACTGACCTATCCGCCAACTGGATTATTACTCCTGTCTCTTTTAAAGGACCCGTGTTAATCAACTTATTAATAGGATAAGGCATAACATTAATGGAAGCCCCTAAATCACACATGGCTTTCTTAATGCCTACAGTACCTATCTCACAGGAAATAGCAAACATACCTTGGTCCTTGTATTTGGATGGAACTTTCTTTTGCAGTACTGCGGAGACATTTTCTCCTACATTTACTCTTTCGTTACCTATTAACCTCCTCTTGCTAGTACACAATTCCTTGAGGAATTTTGCATAACGAGGGATTTTTTTGATAGCGTCAAGCAAATGGATATTTACTTCCACTTTCCTGAATGTTTCGAGGATTTCAGTTTCCTCCTTCTCTTTCTTATCCTTTGCGAGCCTCCCTGGAAAAGGAGGTGGCATCACAACTGGTTTCTAAATTTTTTATTTTGGTCTAGCTTTTGGATCAGAGATCTATTTTTCCCATTCCTTGTCTTGCCCATGACTTTTGTCTAGAACTGTTTCCAGAACTTTTTCGCTACGAAGAGTTATTACACTTGCATTCTGCCGATGACTCGGTTCTGTCTGGGAAGGTAATTTACCTTGAGATTCCAAACGATTAACTGCTATCGAGAGTTTACTAACTTGATTAGTTAACTCTTGTATTGATGCGTCTGTCCTTTGTTGGTATTTTGCAGCATCGACGGCAAGTCTCTCCATAATAGCTTCTAGAAATGTGCTCGGCTTGGGTGGCGGTTGCGGTGGTTGTAGAGGTCTCGGTTGGTATGACGGATTATATCGGGGATAGCTCTGTAATTCAAGTTGGGATGATCCTTCCACCCAGGATTATAGGTGTTGGAGAGAGGATCATAGCGTCTTTGCGGAGGTCCTGGAAAGCCTCCGACAGCGTCAACATGTGTCGTTAAATTTTTGTTAAGGATTGGGCACAAATCTATTGGATGTTCAGATGTAGTACAAATTCCACACAATTGGGTCAGATTCTTCTTTTCTGTAAGCATAGATTGAACAATATTAGTAAGCTTATCCAACTTAACTTCTAAGGATGAAACGTTTACCCTATTAACCCGTCTTGTGGGTTTTGAACTTGGCCGATATTGTTGAGAATTTTCTGCCATGGTGGATATCAGTTCTCTTGCCCTTTGAGGAGTCATATTGACAAGTGCCCCACCACTAGCAGCGTCAATCATCTTCATTTCCAAAGGGAGCAAACCCTCGTAGAAATATTGACGAAGTGATTGTTCAGTCAAACTGTGTTGAGGACAACTTGCACACAGCTTTTTTATATCGCTCCCAATAGTCATAGAGCGATTCACTCTCCATTTGGCGGATTCCTACTATGTCTATCCTAAGTTCAGCTGCTCGTGATGCTGGAAAGAATCTGTCAAGAAATACACGAGATAAGTCATCCCATGTTGTAATAGAACCGGGGGTAAGTAAAATAACCATTCTCTTGCTGTATCAACTAAAGAAAAAAGAAATGCTCGAAGTTTAATTTCATCTTCAGTTACTCCCTGAGGTTTCATGCTTGAGCAGACCATATGGAATTCTCTCAAGTGAGTGTGAGGATTTTCATTCTTCAAGCCTCAAAAAGTGGGCAAAAGGTGGATCAGACCTGACTTCAACTCGAACGGGGTTTCTCCAGTTGGATAGTTGATGCATAATGGTGTTTGCTCATTGGGAACAACCACTAGTTGACGAATGGTTCAGTTAGCCATCCTTTCTGGTTCACCGACTTCTGCTTCTTTTGTTTCAAAAAGTGGTTCGGTCTCAGGTTCAACCACTTCGACTTGTTTCCCATATAGAATTGCCTCTCCACGAATTGCTTGGCTCAACTTTTCGACGTCGGATTCTAGGATCCCTTGTCCTAGCTCAACTTCTGCTTTACTTGCACGTTTAAGAGCTTTTGTCTCTTTTCGTCGTGCTCGTGTCTATTTCTCAATCTTTGGGTCGTATTCGAGATCTCCGGATGAAGATTTGGTCATGAAGATGATTTGAACAATTATAAGTGTTGCCAATCCCCAGCAACGACGCCAAAACTGATGGATGTCGAATCCACCAATATAAACCTACGCCTAATTTGCAATTTAAGCAGTACATGGAGTAGGGTCGATCCCTCGGAGACTAGGTTTACTGCAAATTGTTGCTCTTTCGACCAGATTTATGTCGGGGCAGTTGTTAGGCCCAAGAAGTTCGGGGGGATAAAATTTGAAACCTGAAATAAATAAACAACATGCGTAAAAAGTAAAAGCTGAAAATAAAATAATAAAAAGTAGTTAAATAAATCTGAAGAAAAATGAATTAAACTAAGCTCAGCTTTAGGCACGAGTTTTTCTTGTCTTTGAACCGATCCTCGAAATTAGATGAACCCCTTTTTTCCAATAAGCTAGTTATAGCTACCAAGGACACCTCAAACACCAACTCTTCCTTGTGTAAATTAGTTATGGAACGTCCAATAACTAACCCTTACCGATCGAACAACCAACAAAACATTCGTGGTTTAGAACTCCGGCAGCTTTGCGTTCTAAAAGAGCCTAGCTTGAACCAATGCCCTCAACCGCGTGGGACATTTAAATCCGGTTACTACTTCCCTTGACGGAACCAAACAGTAATCCCCACTTAGTGTTGATCCTTTCGAAATTCCAACTGTACGTCTAACCACACTAACTCAAATGACGTCTTTTTGACTTAGTGTTGATCTAACTTTGTGAGTTGACAAAATCGTACTCTTAATCCGGAGAAATAATAAGTATTGGAATTTAGGAGTTAAATTGCTCGGGTTCGTAACTCACGGGTTTTGACGGGGCTAACTCCGACCTAAAGCTGAAAATGAATTTCGTTAACTAAGGTTTGGGGCATGTTGGTATTGGGCATAAAGTGAGAAGGTTGAATAAATGAAAAAGAGATGAAAGTAAATGGTGAAGGTGACGCAAGGTTGGAAACTAATAGATGGAAAAATATAAGAAATTTATGTCAGCAACTAAATTTGCAAAAGGAAAGAAAAGGTTGAATTGCAAGAGATAAAACTTAATTGAAAAACTTAATGATTAAAAACTTGATGGAAAACTTTATGAAAAGACTTGATGAAAAACTTAAAAAGAACTTGATGCAAAACTTAATAACAAAAAAAACCTTGGTAATTAAAAACTTGATAAAAGAACTTGATGAAAAACACTTGAAGAAAGAAAACACTTAATGAGTGACTTAATTGAAAGCTTGATTCATGAATTGATGATAAAATGAACAAAGTAGTCCTATATTTATACTAGTGGCTTTGCTAAATTAAGAGCCAACTAGCCATAGAAAATCAAGGAAAAATATTCCATGATATAGAAAAATCCCAACATAATCTCCCACTAAGTCAACAAAAATTTCAGCTAATTAATCTTGGAACAATTCTGCTTTGGTCCTCCTTCTTTGCTTCTTTCTTCAATCTAGCCCAATTGTTTCCTTTTTCTTCTATTTAGCCCCAAATTGCACCCCTGCACAAAATTCAACATAAACATGGAAAAATTAGTGGTGCACTCTCATAAATTAACCAATTTAATTACATAAAATATGTAACTTTAGCATTTAATCATTAGTAAAAATAAAAATAATCATGAAAAAAATTTATAGTTGAATAGGTTGAGCCGATTTAATAGTTTTTTTAGATTTTTATGAAACTATTTATTTAATTATTGTTGGTCTGGTGATCGAATCGATCTAACTGGTTGAATTGGGAACCAATGGTCTGACCTATTCAACCACTAGTCTAGTGACCGCCTATAAATGAATTATAGTTTATACTAAAATATAACACCAAAAATATATAGAAATTCAGAACGGTGGTGTTTGCAAGTGCATTGGTCAAATTGTAATATAGTTAGTACAACGAAACACTTGGAAGTATTCCGAGTATTGTACCCAAGGGAGGATGGAACAAATCATGAAAACTTTTTTACAATAATAAGTCTAAGTAGTAGTAATTAACTCCTATATTACGATAAACCATGAAATAGATTAAAGAGGGAATTTAAATAACTATAATAAATAAATAAGAAAAAAAAGATACAAACAACTTAAATCAATAAACCAATCAGGAAGATTAACTCACTTCATGGTTTGTAATTAACTTCAGATTAGGGTTTTAGGGTGGACTAACTACCAATTAACCAATTATTACATCCCAGCCTCTAATTAACTAATTGATTGATTGATACTCGTTTATCTCCTGACCACACTTTCTCAACCAGGATAAATTACGATTTACTCTGTTTGACTTATCTCCCAACCTCGTCTAGCCTATGATAACTTCTTAGGTTTATCAATCCTAGTGGTTTTAGAACACATAATCTATACCAACTAATCCTTTCGGGAAAAATCTAAATCCTTCGTTAATCACATCCCCATACACTCGTTAATCTCCCTAGGGGATTTAGCCACTCATGTTATTTATAATCCCGACGTTAATTGAATAAATCATGTGAAGGAAATAATTGATTCTGTAACAGCCCGTTTTTCAATGCTATTGGAAACAGTGGTTTTGGGACCACAAATTTGATGAGTAAGTTCGTATAATTAATATTTAAATTATACGAGTCAATATTAGTTTTATAATGAATTTTGATTTAAGGAATTTTAACCAATTGAATTAAAAGTTAGTATAAATGGTTCGGTTCAAAAGTAAAGTGGTTATTGAAAAAAAGGTATTTGGACCTTGTTTTCATAATTTAAGGCTGCAAATATTTTTATTAAATATTTACAGAGTCATATTATAGGTGAATTGAAGTTTGGTCCAGTAATTTTGACGTTTGGTTGCTTAATTAAGATAAGAAGATTAAATTGTAAAAGATGTAAAAGTTAATCGCTATCGATTTAAATTAGTAAAGGGACCAAAATGGTGATTAGACCATGGTTAAAAAGTCCAAGCGGTGGATATGATTAATCCACTAACTTTTGGGCTATTTTCTCATTTACTCCTAATTAGTTTAGGGTTAAATTGAAATTAAGCTTGTTTAGTTTAAAATTTGAAACAATTGAAGGAGCAATTGTGCAATTAAACCTTTCTTAGATGGTAATTATACCATATACTTATGTTATGGACATTTACGGACATATTTTAATGATTTTATAAGTTATAATTTAAAGGTTAAAATTGTAGATAACTAAATGGTAAGTTAAAATTAGAAAATTAAAGGTTGATATAATCTTTTTCCTTTCTTTTTTCTTGTGGTGAGAACTGAATGGCCATTGTTAGGACTTGAAAGCTTCGTGCAATCTTGTGTTCTACGATTGGGTGAGTAAACATTTCCCGGTTTTAGTAATTTTTATGTTTTCGAGCTAGTATTAGCTTAATCTAGCTAACTTGGGGACTAATTTGTAAAACTGTCAAATATTTTAGATTATTCCATTCATGAGATTGAGTTTTTCTTGAATTTTTATGTTAGATTATTAAGCTTGGTTGTAAAATATGATTATTTTGTAAAGTATTTTTGGAAATTTTAATGTTTAAGGACTTAAATGTGAAAGTGGTAAAAGCAAAAGATTTTTATGAAATAAATAAAATATGGGCTATAGCGAAGTGCTATACTATTTAGTTGAGTTTGATTTTAGTTAAATTTGGTTAAATTGCAAGATTGGGGCTTAGAGACTAAATTGTATAAAAGTAAAATATTGAGGTAATTTTATAAAATGTTAAAAAGACTTAATTTCATAAAATGAGTTAATTTTACTATTGGAATTAGTTGATTGAATGAAATTATTATTCTAGATCAAGTATGGATTGAAAATCGAGGCATAAAGAAGTTACAAAATAATCCATGTACCTTATCATTGCGGTTTAGTCAGGTAAGTTTGTAATATTTCTTTTATGTTACAATGATTCCATATATATTACATGTTTATTATAATTAGATACAACATTAAACTTAACTATTGAATTATTTGAGAATAAATAATACATGAATATGGTAAGCATGTGATGTTTCTGAATAGTAGGGTTTGTGCCGGTGTTATCCATTAGTTCTTGAGCCGGTGATACAGACCTCAGCGATGGCTGAGGTCCTACATCTGTTGCGGATTCTCTACAGCTTGTGTGAGTAGAATTATGAGCCAGTGATTATTTAGCAGGTACTATGTACCGTTGATACAAATCGTAACGATGGATTGAGATCCTACATCTGTTGCAGATTCTCTGCAGCTTGTGTGAGTAGCATCGTGAGCCGGTCAAAACTCTAAAATTAACTCGAATGAGTGATACCTTTCGATTACCTAAGATTAGTTCTTATTAATACGACGACTGAGAATGTGATGTGAATTAATGCATTGTGTAATACTCATCTATTGTGAGTTGTGTTTAACAGGAACTTCGTTATTTAATCTTATAATTTGATCTATTATGTTAATTTGGTAAGATTTATCGTTTAATTTAGTGAACTTACTAAGCTTCAAATAAGCTTACTCGTTCCTTGTCCTTTTTTTTTGTAGATTACATTTTGTGATCGGGAGATCGGATCAAATCACAGAATCACACTATCTTAAGGACTCTTTTGGTAGATTTTGTAAACATTTGGCTTATATGGCATATAGTAAGGCAAATGGTTATTATGTTATAATTCATGGCTATGTGTGATGTTTTGTACTTGATGAATGAATGGCAGTCTATGTGGTATGATTATTAACCTTAAGTAAACATGAGTAGGTGGTAAAGATGGTAAATGTTATATTAAGTTGGAATGATGTGTTTGGAATGTGTTAGTTGGTGTATATTGTGGCTTATAAATAGTTGCTTGATAATAAGTAGCATGAACATTATAATGTGTTTGGTACATGATATTTTGGTTGGTTTTAGATGAATGGAAATGGTATGTTTTGGTTAATTTAAAGTGTGTTTATAGACTTGTGAATATGTGAATTGAGTTGGTATAGATACCTATACAATTGCACGAAGAATATGCTTGGATTTGGTCACTTTTACACACACACGACCTAGGACACGAGCTGTCACACGGCCATGTGTCACACACGGGCGGCCCACACGGGCATGTACCCTGAGCGTGTTAGGTACACGATTCACACGGGCTAACACATGGGCGTGTGAGCCAAGTCAGTGAGGTACACGGGTGAACACACGGTTGGACACACGGGCGTGTGACCCTTATAGGTGAAAATTTTCAAATTTTCCTGAAATGTTCTGATTTGGTCCCTGATTGCTCGAAAGCTATTTTTAAGGCCACGTAGGCTCGATTTAACGCTCGTAAATGCATGATTTATTCCATTTTTAATTTCTTATGTATTTATTAAATTAATTGAAAATTAATTGCTATTGGCTATAAAATGTTCCGTTTTGTATGGTAATACTTCGTAACCCTATTCCGGAGACAGAAACGAGTTATGGATGTTATAGATTCAGAAGAGAAACAAGAGTCGGATAATCGTGGATTTGATATCGAATGGAGAACAGAGTAGCAAATCAATTGATTGGAATAAAGAAATAAATCAAATGCAAAGAAGAAATAATTTTGAAATACTTTAATAAAATAAATAAACTCTTGGATCGAAGCGATTCTAAGAGGAAAAACAAATAAGTCGTGGAAAGCCGAAACAAAAAATCTAATCTTACTCTTAAACTACTATGGTTTTTGATTGCGTCTAGGACGACTTAGTTACATCAAACCCCTAATGTCTTATTTGTACAAGTGTTGGCAGCCCAAATTAGGTCTTCGGCACATCCTAGGTCTTCGTATAAAGTTGATTGCACTGATGAAAATAACATCGGCCTACTTGGGCAGGAAGTTGACCTGTGTCCCACCATGCAATGTCTATGGCACAACACAACATGCAAATTCTACCTTGTGTTGTTCGTTTCATGCTTTGATGTCTCGAAAAGCTTGTGCATCACTCGTCCCTTGCTTCCACGTCAATTGGGCCTTTATATCTTCATCCTACACATTCAATTGAACATATTAGTATTACCTAAGGCTCGTGTCGGCCTATTGGTAGCTGTCGTTTACGTCTGCCAAATTAAATTCACTTACTCAACCAACATTCACTAGTAATATAGGGTAAATAGGGAATCGTCCCACGAGGAAGCTTGCAACAAATCTATTTGAAGTGATTTAAAATTAAAGTAATATAAAAGGCATGCGAAAGAAAAGAAAACAAAGGAAAAATGGGGGGGTTTATGTTTTATGATTGCTAAAAAAATAGTCTCAAGTAATAAATAAACTTTGGCTCGAATTAAAACGGCTGAAGAGAAAATTTCAAAAGGAAAAAAAATAATGCTTAGTTGGCAACTCCTTCATCCACCAAGCACAAGTCCTTTGCAACCTGAAATTAAGCTAAGAAATCAAATTAGCAGCAAGGCTGAAAAAATCGCTTACGAAGCATTTTCCTATCCCTAGTAAATTATTCAATTAGAGAACGTTCATGATTGAAACCTTCCTTTAATTACCTTTGTGTCGACTTTGTTGAAGGAATTTTAGAGATTTAGAGACTTCGCCTTGCCTTAACCAAAGAAAATCCACCAGCAGCTTCTAAGATTAAATCCGAAGTTGTCTTAATTAGCTGCGGCCAATTATTTATCACTAATTCTGAGTTCAATTGAGAAATTCGATTTCTCAACTTACACTTAAATGATTATAAGAAAAATTCCCAAATTAATTAGGTGATCACTCCAATTGAGTTAGAAAAATTCCTTTGAAAATAAAATCACACAACTCAAGAGTGCCGAATTTGTTTTGATAACAAAATAAAATTTTCAAAGTACTTGTGCCTGGTTTCAAAAGTGTCGAACTAAGCTTAACTAAACTAGCTACTCATAGATAGCAAAGTAGAACACGAATCCATTGAAAAGAACATGAATTACAAGCTGATTCTTGGAAGGCAAAGTTCTTCGAGTCGTCCGATTTCCCTTCTCCCAACTAGCTGAATTTACTAGCTGCTACTCTAGCTCCTTGATCGGATTTGCTGGGCCAATTTTAGAAAATTCTGCTCACTTGAACCACGCCTTTCCTATGCTGCTGAATATTTTCCTCTGTTTCTTCTCTCCCCCTTTTTCAGCTGCTGTCATCTCTATTTATGGGATAATAACCTCCCACAATTCAAAATTAATTCTGATCTTATCCCTTTTTTCTTAGCCTCACCCGTCGCATGAAAATAGCTTCAGCTTAGTAGAGTTTTAATTTAACTCTTCAAAGCTGATTTGGCTTCCAATTGATTGAACTAAAATCAGCCACCGCTTGGTAAGAAGGAAATAATAATTCCCTTTTTAAGTTTGTCGCATGTTTGGCTTCCAATTGGACCGACTGCTCCTCCTTTATTTGTTTAATTCATTCGGCCTGCTGTACATCCACTTTGGACCGAATTTCCTTCTTTGTTTTATTGTCAATTCAATTTCTTTAAATCAACATCTGACCACCCTCTTCCAGCAGCCTTATTTATGCGAATTATCCTCCCAATTTGAGCTTGTACGGGCATCAACCTGCACATGAAATAAAATTAAAATTAAATTGTTGAATTGGAGTGCAATTAAACTATTACGGCATAGAGTGTCTCTAATCAATTCAAGCTGAATTATAACTTAATTAACCACAAATTAATCAATAAATTAAATAATTTAAATGAATAAGTTAAGCTCGAAATTGAACTTAACAAACTCCCCCATACTTAAATTATTGATCGTCCCTGAGCAATCAAATCAAAAAAAATCAAGAAGAATTTCAGAATGTCAAGATTAGTCAAGAATTGTTGCATCGCTCATGCTTAGGATACATTTTTGAAGTCAATCAGTCTAGATTTTGGTTTATTCTAGAGAGTAAAGAAAAGAAATTAATCATGCTTCTTTGATCAATTCTCACTGGGAAGAATAAAATTATTAACACTCTTCACTCATTGTGTTTAGGCTAATATAATGCTCTCAAATTGAAATCGACCATAATTAACCACCATAGGCTTGCTTGTCCATCTTACCTATAACATAACACATCAAATTCCATAAATATAATCGAGGCAAAAATAAAGGTTGTAATGAGGCCGAGGTAATGTGCAGCGGACGGGAGGAATTAATTGGATGGTGGAGCTAATTTTTCTTAGGCTAGTTAAAATCATCCGGAAGTCATCAATTCTCTTATTTCTTTTTTTCCGACTTTAACAGGAAGATGATTAATTCAATCGGCCTTTCATTGTTTCCATATCCCTTGATTCAGCCGATTTTCCTCATTGTGAACACATAATGCTTTATTCATTTAATCTTCTAGGAAGGCCGCAACTTGCTGCTCCTTTTTCACGAAAATCATCTTTTAATTTCCAGCTAAACGTCACCCCATATTGACCAGCATATGTCGAAATCAGGATGAACTTCCAGACTAAATTAACTAGCCTAAAAGGGTGAGTTGGCTCGGCTTTGGTTTAATTTCTGGAGGTGTAGAAAAAATAAGGAAATTAAGGCTTCAAATTGGCTGGCTAAATGGAAAAATGTCAAGGTCGGTTTCTAATGAGTAATCGTGGCTTAATTCCTATGGCCTCTTAAATCATATTAATGAAAATCAAATGTATTATCATCCTTAATAAGATTTAAAGCAAGTTCTAGAGTAATTGATAGCCGATAACAATAATCACACATGAATGAATAATAACCTCTCAAATTGGCATGGATGTCCCAACTTACGCTTTAGGCTTCAAATTCCTCACAAGGACCACATAATTGATCAATTAAGCAGATTAATTAATTAAAATTTTTTTTTAAATTAAATACGCACCAAAATCAATTAATTGAAAACAAAAATTTAGCCCAACCAATCGACATGCAACCACCCCACTCAACTTGAATTCATGAAATACATCTTCATTCTTTTATTTAAATAGTCTCCTAAAGGAAATTCGACAAGACTTATTCATGAAAGTTGCAAACATCAAATATGTTAGAAAATCAATGAATTGATTCTCCCCCATACTTAATGTTTGCATTGTCCCTAATGCAAAAGAAAAATTAAAAATTTATTGAATGGAAAGAAACAATAATAATAGAAAAGATAAAAGAAAACTTCCCTGAATACGTGGGTTGCCTCCCACAAGCGCCTTCGTTTTAAGTCGTTGGCTCGACATCACAATTTCTCATGGATCCTCAAGATTGATCTCCTCCAACCAAGCTGCATGCTCTCCTTCATGAAAATGTTTCAACCTGTGACCATTCACTTTGAAAATTTTAGTAGTCTCGAGGCTCCTCATTTCGATTGCCCCATGATGATGCACTTCGGTTATTATAAATGGACCAAGCCACCTTGATTTTAACTTACCGAGAAACAATTTAAGCTTAGAATTAAAGAGTAGTACCTTTTCCCCCACCTTAAATTCTTTACGAATCAGCTTGGAGTCACGAAATGCCTTCGACTTACCTTTGTAGATGATTGAATTGTCATATGCCTCTAGGCGCAACTCCTCCAATTCTTGCAGCTTCAATTTGCGTTCTTTACCTGCCAAACTATAATCCAAATTGCATTGCTTAACAGCCCAGAATGATTTATGCTCAAGCTCAACGGGAAGATGACATGCCTTCCCAAAACCAACCCTGTAAGGTGACATCCCAATTGGCGTTTTGTAAGCTGTTCGAACCGCCCACAATGCTTCATCTAACCTTTGACTCCAATCTTTCCTATTGGGATTAACAATTTTCTCTAAAATTTCCTTAATCTCTTTGTTACTACTCTCGGCTTGCCCATTGGTTTGAGGGTGATAAGCTGTCGACACTTTGTGGATGACACCAAATTGTGCAAATAAAGCTTTCAAGGTTCTATTACAGAAATGTGTTCCCTTGTCACTAATTATAGCCCTTGGTACCCCATATCTATTTAAAATGTTGGTCTTAAGAAGTTTCACCACAGTTCTAGCATCATCAGCTCTAGTTGGGAATGCTTCTACCCATTTCGACAAGTAATCAACACAAACAAGAATGTATAGATAACCGAAAGAAGAAGGAAAATGCCCCATAAAATCAATACCCCATACATCAAAGATATCACAAACATAAAAATTATATAATGGCATTTGATTTCGGCTACTTAAATTACCGGTTTTTTGACATGATGCACATGTTTTACAAAATGCATATGAATCTTTATGAATAGTCGGCCAAAATAACCCACACTCAAGTATTTTATGAGCTGTTCGCTTAGGCCCAAAATGTCCTCCACCTTCTCGAGAGTGACAAAAATTAAGCACCGAATCTATCTCACTGTCATCGACACAACGCCTAATTATTTGATCACTACAAAATCGCCAAAGGTATGGCTCTTCCCATAAGTAAAATTGGGCTTGACTTCTAATTTTTTCTCTTAAATGTCTAGGTGCATTCGTAGGGAACTCTTTAGTCACTAAGTAGTTCACTATGTCGGCATACCATGGCAAAACACTAGACACACTATAAAGTCGCTCATCGGGAAATAAATCACTCGGCTCATCCCTCAAAATTCCAGTCTCTATCCTACTCAAATGATCGGCCACAAGATTTTCCTTACCTTTCTTATCTTTAATTTCCAAGTCAAATTCTGCAAAAGCAAAATCCATCTTATTAATCGAGGTTTAGCTTCTTTTTATGCAAAGAAATATTTAAGAGCACCATGGTCGAAAATACAACAACTTTGACTCTAACAAGTATGCTCTAAATTTTTCTAAGGCAAAAACTATGGCATAGAGCTCTTTCTCGGTCGTGGTGTAATTGCATTGAGCTGGGTTCAATAGCTCGCTAGCATACCTGATAATATAAGACTCCTTACCATTTCTTTGCCTAAGTGCCGCACCAACAGCCTTATCACTGGCATCACATAAAATTTCAAAAGGTAATGCGTAATTCGGCCCTTGTATGATAGGGGCTGTGATCAATTTCAATCTCAATTCATCAAAAGATTTCCTGCAATTCTCACTAAATTCAAATGCAACATCCTTACCGAGCAATGCACATAACGGTGACGATATCTGTGAAAAATTCTTGATGAACCGACGGTAAAAACCTACATGACCCAAGAAGGATCGAATTCCTTTCACTGTACCTGGATAAGGTAGATTTTTAATTACCTCAACTTTGGCTTGGTCGACTTCTAAGCCTTTAGCTGAGACGACATGCCCCAATACTACGCCCTTTTCAACCATGAGATGACATTTCTCAAAATTCAATATCAGGTTAGTCTCAATACAACGCCTAAGAACTAACACAAGATGATGCAAACATTGATCAAATGAATCACCATAAATAGTAAAATCATCCATGAACACCTCCATTAAATGTGAGATAAAATCTGAAAATATGCTCGTTATACCTCTTTGAAAAGTAGCTGGTGCGTTGCATAATCCGAAAGGCATTCTCTTGAAGGCGTAAGTTCCAAACGGGCAAGTGAAGGTGGTCTTCTCTTGATCCTCAGGTGCAATAGGTACCTGCAAATAACCTGAATAGCCATCTAAAAAACAAAAATGTGAGCGACCAGCTAACCTTTCTAACATTTGATCCATGAATGGAAGGGGGTAGTGGTCTTTTTTAGTGGCTCTGTTCAGTTTCCAATAGTCTATACAAACGCGCCAACCATTCTGCACCCTTGTAGGAATCTCTAACCCTTCCTCGTTGGTAACTATTGTAGTTCCTCCCTTCTTAGGTACAACATGAATTGGACTTACCCACTTTGAATCGGCTATAGGATAAATGACATCGGCTTCCAACCACTTTAAAATTTCAGTCTTGACTACCTCCATCATTGGTGGGTTCAATCGTCGTTGAGGGTCTCTTTTGGGAACTGAATCTGGTTCCAAGGCTATCTTGTGAGTACATAAAGTCGTACTAAGCCCCCGAATATCGGCTAGTGTCCAACCGAAGGCTTCTTTATGCTCCCTAAGAACCCTAAGCAGCTTAGATTCTTGCATCTCAGTTAAAGCATTCGACACTATCAATGGTAGAGTTTGATTTTCCCCCAAATAAATATACTTCAAATTTTCGGGCAGCTCTCTTAACTCTAATTTAGGTGGCGAAATCAATGAAGGAACTTGCTTACCAGTCACCATAAGATTAGGGAGAATCGGCTTGAATTGTGTCAATTTGGCGAGTCTAAAGCACAAAGCGAGTCAATTAAAAATCGAAACGATAAATTCACCTTGTCGATATCAAAAATACTCTTAGCGAGAATGCTTTTCAACTCGTCTTCTTCTCCTAATTCATAGACATCTTGAACAAAATTGTCAATTACATCAAGAGTAAATACAGAATTAATATCAGTGGGATACCTCATAGCATCAAATATATTAAATTTAATTATCTCACCATCAAATTCCATTGTTAAATTCCCTTTATGCACATCAATTTTCGTTCTAGCTGTCTTAAGGAAGGGTCTACCTAAGAGTAAGGGTACATCAACGGAGTTATCACTAGCTCCCATGTCTAAAACATAAAAATCAGCTGGAAAAACTAACTCATTTACTTGCACTAGAACATCTTCTAAAACGCCATCAGGGTAGGCATTACTTCTATCTGCAAGTTGAATTATCAGTCCTGTGTCTTTTAATGCACCTAATTGAACTCTATCGTAGATACTCCTAGGCATGACATTTATAGAAGCACCCAAATCAAGCATAGCTCTATCTAGTTTAAGGTCTCCTATCTTACAAGGTATCGAAAACATGCCAGGATCTTTACATTTAATAGGAAGCTTCTTTTGAAATACCGTAGAGACATTTTCGCCTAAGCTAATCTTCTCGTTTCCAATTAATTTCCTTTTAGATGTGCACAATTCTTTTAAAAACTTAGCATATCTAGGTACTTGTTTAATTGCATCAATCAATGGGATATTAACTTGTACCTTACGGAAAGTCTCTAAAATTTCAGCATTGACGTCATCTGACTTTTCCTTCCTCAAACGTTGTGGAAACGGCGCCTTTGGCACATAAGACCGAGGCTGGTTATTAGCATCTTGACTTGCTTGAGCTCGAGGTTCGGGAACACTTGTTTCTTGCTCAAAATTTGCTGTATTGCGCAAAGTAGTGGACTTTTGTGAACGTGATTTCCTTGCTTCCTTTGGAGCTGCCTCAGTTTCGTCTACCTCATCACTGTTTTGGGCCTTCTTTAGTGACGATCTCAACTCCTTCCCACTTCGCAAAGTTATAGCACTGACATTATCCCTCGGATTTGCAACAGGCTGTGATGGTAACCGATTATTTACCTGTGCTTGCAAGTTCCCTAGATTAACGTCGGTCGACGAGGCTCTGGTTTGCAACTGTTTCACTGCCGATTCCAAAGACTGGAATCTTCCATCGGTTTCCTTTTTCTGGTCAACCATCATCTTCATCATTTGTTCAAGCATGGTATGAGTCTTAGTTTCAGCACTAAGGTTTTGATGGTTGGATTGTTGCTGTGACAAATTATATGGTAGGGAATTTTGCTGCTCAAATCCCGGAGGTGCTGCTCGGTTTTGGTATCTGAGATTGGGGTGGTCTCTCCATCCCTCATTATATGTAGCTGACTATGGATCATACCTCCTCTGATTTGGAAAGACGGCATTAGCTTCCCCTTCCTATAATGTCGGACACATATCTGTGGTATGTCCTTCCAAACAACAAATGCCACATAGTGAAGCTTTCGTATTACCTCCAGTCATCAATTTACCTACCATAGCCGTTAAGTTAGCTAACTGAGCCTCCATCATACTTGACTGGCCCTCATCCATTCGTTTACCCAAATCGGACCTCCTGAGACTGAATTGCTGTGTATTCTGCGCCATATTAGCAATCAAATTCCGGGCTTGCTCCGGAGTTTTATCAACCAATGAACCTCCACTCGCTGCATCAATCATTCCTCGACCTTGTGGTGTCAACCCTTCATAAAAATATTGCACTAAGAGCTGCTCACTAATCTGATGTTGTGGACAACTCGCACATAGTCGTTTAAACCTTTCCCAGTACTCATATAATGACTCACCCACCAACTGCTTAATTCCACAAATTTCCTTCCTGATTGACCCTATTCTTGATGCCGGAAAATACTTCTCAAGGAAAGCCTTATGTAACCCTGTCCAAGTTGTGAATGATCCTGGCGGCATGTAATATAACCAGTCCTTTGCCAATCCTTGTAACGAGAAAGGGAAGGCTCGGAGCTTGATTTGTTCCTCTTCAATGCCATCTGGCTGCATAGTTGAACAAGTAATTAGAAATTCATTAATATGACGGTAAGGGTCCTCACCTGGTAGTCCATTGAATTTCGGCAACAGATTCAGGAATCCCGAATTAAGCTTTAATGGCCTATCAAGGGCAGGATACGTGATAGATGGTGGTTGCGCAGCCAGGTTAGGAGCGGCCAATTGCTTCAAGGTCTGGTTAGCCATGTTGGATTCCTCTGCAACGTTAGGCTCAACGTGAGGATTGGGATGTTCGGCTTGCTGGCTGGTGATGTTAGCAGGAAACTCCGATGTTCGTCGTCCACTCCTTAATAACATATACTAGAAGAACTAGTCCACCTGCATAAACAAAAACAAGAAAATAAAGTAAGTTCTGAAAATCAAATAGATTTGACTACGTCGCTCCCCGACAACGGCGCCAAAATTTGGTAGCTGTCGTTTACGTCTGCCAAATTAAATTCACTTACTCAACCAACATTCACTAGTAATATAGGGTAAATAGGGAATCGTCCCACGAGGAAGCTTGCAACAAATCTATTTGAAGTGATTTAAAATTAAAGTAATATAAAAGGCATGCGAAAGAAAAGAAAACAAAGGAAAAATGGGGGGGTTTATGTTTTATGATTGCTAAAAAAATAGTCTCAAGTAATAAATAAACTTTGGCTCGAATTAAAACAGCTGAAGAGAAAATTTCGAAAGGAAAAAAAATAATGCTTAGTTGGCGACTCCTTCATCCACCAAGCACAAGTCCTTTGCAACCTGAAATTAAGCTAAGAAATCAAATTAGCAGCAAGGCTGAAAAAATCGCTTACGAAGCATTTTCCTATCCATAGTAAATTATTCAATTAGAGAACGTTCATGATTGAAACCTTCCTTTAATTACCTTTGTGTCGACTTTGTTGAAGGAATTTTAGAGATTTAGAGACTTCGCCTTGCCTTAACCAAAGAAAATCCACCAGCGGCTTCTAAGATTAAATCCGAAGTTGTCTTAATTAGCTGCGGCCAATTATTTATCACTAATTCTGAGTTCAATTGAGAAATTCGATTTCTCAACTTACACTTAAATGATTATAAGAAAAATTCCCAAATTAATTAGGTGATCACTCCAATTGAGTTAGAAAAATTCCTTTGAAAATAAAATCACACAACTCAAGAGTGTCGAATTTGTTTTGATAACAAAATAAAATTTTCAAAGTACTTGTGCCTGGTTTCAGAAGTGTCGAACTAAGCTTAACTAAACTAGCCTCTCATAGCTAGCAAAGTAGAACACGAATCCATTGAAAAGAACATGAATTACAAGCTAATTCTTGGGAGGCAAAGTTCTTCGAGTCGTCCGATTTCCCTTCTCCCAACTAGCCAAATTTACTAGCTGCTACTCTAGCTCCTTGATCGGATTTGCTGGGCCAATTTTAGAAAATTCTGCTCACTTGAACCACCCCTTTCCTATGCTGCTGAATATTTTCCTCTGTTTCTTCTCTCCCCCTTTTTCAGCTGCTGTCATCTCTATTTATGGGATAATAACCTCCCACAATTCAAAATTAATTCTGATCTTATCCCCTTTTTCTTAGCCTCACCCGTCGCATGAAAATAGCTTCAGCTTAGTAGAGTTTTAATTTAACTCTTCAAAGCTGATTTGGCTTCCAATTGATTGAACTAAAATCGGCCACCGCTTGGTAAGAAGGAAATAATAATTCCCTTTTTAAGTTTGTCGCATGTTTGGCTTCCAATTGGACCGACTGCTCCTCCTTTATTTGTTTAATTCATTCGGCCTGCTGTACATCCACTTTGGACCGAATTTCCTTCTTTGTTTTATTGTCAATTCAATTTTTTTAAATCAACATCTGACCACCCTCTTCCAGCAGCCTTATTTATGCGAATTATCCTCCCAATTTGAGCTTGTACGGGCATCAACCTGCACATGAAATAAAATTAAAATTAAATTGTTGAATTGGAGTGCAATTAAACTATTACGGCATAGAGTGTCTCTAATCAATTCAAGCTGAATTATAACTTAATTAACCACAAATTAATCAATAAATTAAATAATTTAAGTGAACAAGTTAAGCTCGAAATTGAACTTAACACCTATTGGGTCACAACACTAATAAAATGTGTTAAAAAATACTTATTTTATTAATATTTAATCCTAACGCCTAAATACCGAAAACATATTATAAAATACTATATTGCTTAGAAAATAAGCTCCTTAATTGCGAAATTGACTCTAATTAATTACTACATTTGACGACAGGTCATCTAGTTATTAAAACACTAAATGTGATACTTTGAAATTGTTCTACATCATCATTTGAAAATTTAGAAAATGTGACACAATCTTAGAGTGCCGATCATCAAACTTTTATATTTTTGAAGTTCAAGGATAAAAAGGACTTAATTGGTAAGTTCAAATACCAAAGTGAACAAAAATAATAATGTACCAAAATGAACTTAGTTATCAAATTCAAAGGTCAAAAATTAAATTATATAAATCAAACAAATTAATTAAGATTGGATACGAGAATTAAGGTATTTAAAATATCGAACAAATTTAACATTTTACATTTTTTAAAATAACATTGTACATTTATTTTACTCATAAGTGATAAAGCATAAAAATATAAAGTCTAGCTCACCATGTTGTAATCCCATATTGCCATGCTAGTAAAATAAATTACTATTGAAATAGTTTAAAATATTATTGGGATAAATTACACTATTAGTCACTCAACTTTTAGTGTATTCCTGTTTTGGTCATTAAACTATAAAAAATTTCACTTTTTGCACTAACATTTTCAATTAGTTCTTTGGTCACTTTTCGTTAAGTCCTTAATAAAAATGATGATGTGGCTTTTTAGTTAGTATATAACACATTTAGTCCTAAACAATTGCATATTCTATTAATTTAATTCTAATTCTAAATAATTTAATAAATTTAACCTGCACGTATAAAAACTCAATCAGTTTGGTCTTCAAACATAACTTTATCGCAAACTAGAACTATAATTTAGATTCAACTCATACCAATAAATTTCAAAATATAATGTTAAATTAAATTGTAATAAAAGAATTTGTTTTGTATTTCCAAAAAAAAAGTTTTGTAATTAAATAATTGGGCATGGTGTAGCTGCAAGTTATGCAGACTGGCTTGATTTTCCATGTATTATTGTTGTTTGCTATTGAGGCCCCATTCTCCTTTGCTTTTTAGAAGGACTTTTGCAATAAAAAGTCCTTTTCTCTTAAAAGGAATGAAGAACGGTCTCCATTCCTAAAAAAATTTACCGATTAAAAAGTCCTTTTCTCTAGATGAAGAAGTTAAAAATTTCACCATTGCTTCAGCCAAAAGTGCTTTTGGTTGATAATTTCCATTTTTAACCTGTCTTCTCCCCTCAAAAAACGTTCTTTGCTCTTATTCTTTGCCTGAGATATCAAGTTCTTTGCCTTTGTTTCTTTTCCTCTGGTTCTTTGTTCCTCTTCCGCCGGTGAGTTTCTTTTTTTCTTATTCTCTTTAATTGTTCATTATACTTTGTTTTTAGTTATTTTCTGATTGTTTGATTTTTATAGAAATTTTACATTTTTTTATAGGGAATATTGTCAACTGAAAGGGGTCAAAAAGCTATATTATCATTTGATTCTTATGAAAGATCTTTGATTGAGGTAAATATTATGTTCTTTGTTTTGTTTGCTTATTATATTGTCTGATGGTTGAAAGTTTTATCCAAGTTGAAATTTTTGTGACATTAGCAGCATGTTTGGTTGGGTGTATCGGTGGGCCCCACTTATTACGCCTCTAATACGTTGTTTGGTTCAATGTATTGCTATTACAAGGCTAAACCATTACTGACATAATCGGTGAAATCCACCGATTTCTAATCCCTCCCTTTTGCTCAGTTTAGACGCTGCTTTAGTTTACCCTCCCTATTTTACCCTCCCAGGCTTCACCTTTTATTTTCTTTTTTCTTTACAACCGATTTGCTCCTTCTCAACCTTTTCTTTTCTTTTTGTATCATTATAGCTCCAAATTTTTGTTGTTTGATCGAATCCAAAATATTAATCTCAGCTTCGCACAAAAACTGTAAGTCAAATTTCTTTCTATCAGCAGTTTATTTCTTTATCGTTTTCGTTGAATTTTGCTGCTCGTTTAGTTATTCTTTCAGTCGAATCCGTGATGAGTTATGAATATCGGATATATGTTATCATTATCTTTATTTCTCGTTGTAGTTCCTTGAAATTTTTTTTATTTTGTTGAAACCAAATGAAAAGAATCAATGGAGGGGCTGATAAAATAACCTAAAATTGAACCAGAAGACAACCAGTTTCAATTCTTATCTTCCCAGGTAATTCTTATTATTTTTTCTTTCTCGTGTTAAATATCTATTTGGTTGCATTGAAAACCAAGGAAAAGGAACTGGAAAGTTTGTAAATGTTGTTTCTCTGCTTTTTCTAATTGGGTTTAGCCCAGATGGTTGAATGAATAACCTTAACTAAGATGGCATACAATTTTCTATTGTTTATTCTTTTTTTCTTTGAAAAGGGAGCATCTGTTAGTTTTAGTTTTCTTTTTGATTTGGATTAATTGTTATTTAGCTTCTCCAAGTAGAGGGTTGTTCTTAGTATTTCTTTGTATGACAAAATTTGAAGGTTCTTATTGGATACCTGAGATTGATCGCACTGTTTTAGCATTGCTGCATTGTTAAGGATAGTCAGTAGCTGTTAGTCAAGAGTAGCTGTTAGTCGAAGCTGTTATACAATTGGTTCAATTGTAACTATTTGCTATCCATTATAGTCTGCTAAGGAGTTAATAGTAGCTGTTAGTCGAAGCTGTTATATATATTCTTGTATGAATAGCTATAGAGACTTTATTGTAAAGAGATCATCTTTGCAGATTGATGGTATTTCAATATCAGATGTCTTTCTTCTTGTATGTTTAGTGTGTATCTTGATATGCATTGATGTGATTTCCCAGTATTAGAGCAAAGTCATTGTTTAAATTGTAGGTTATTTAATTTGATATGGATTTTAGTATGGCAGCAAGTTTTATGTCGAAATGTACCTATAGGCTATAGCATATTTTGCTTCTTTTTTTTCTTTTTTTGCTCGCATAATATGCTTATCTTTGTTCTTTTAGTTTGTGGAATAACTTGTTAATCTTGGTGAATGGTAGCTATTTTTATTTTGATTTTTTTTGTTATTGTTGTTTATTGGTTCAAGGAAAAACAATAGTGTTTTTTTTAATGATGGTGTTAGGATCTGGAAAAACAATTTTTGTTATTCTTGTTTATTGTTGTTTATTTTTGTTTATTTGTCTAAGAAGGTAGGGGAGTTAGTTATGCATATTATCTGAGTCAAAATGATGATTGTATATCTTGTTGTTCAGACTATAGTTTGAGTCTCTGATATATATGTTTGACACGGGTGTGTTATGTTCATTTTTTCTCCAATTTTTTTAATGTATTTGGAGGATTTTTAGAGGATTATCTCCATATATTCATTCTGGTCCTAGACCTGCATCAAACATGGATGCATAAAGGAAAAGAAAGAGTCTAACTAACATAGAGTTACGGATGTTTGGTCTGCTGATCTGCGTTATGCTTTTTTGGTTCAATGCCAGATTGCTTAAAAGACTGAGATGTCTGCCTTCATTCATCTTCAGTTGCTGAAATTCGCATTTGAGTTCGGATGAATGTTTCTCCCATAGTTTAAAACATCAATGACAAGTATTAGTTTATGCATCTCTCTTTCTCCATTGGAAATGTCATTCGTTTTATTTTTTTATCTTTTGCAGGTGCAAAAGCTAATGGGTTCAACACCATTGGATCTTGCCAAGTTTAACATGGTAAAGAGTGGAGAAATGAGCCGTAATGCTCCTTGTTCATGTGGTTCCAAGAAGAGATACAAAAGGTAATTTGGCACACTATTTCCCAGAGATCTGTGTTGCTGTGAGTAGCTCATAACCTGGACGCAGTGCTTAAGAGATTTTATGTCCTCAACCACGGAATGTTTTTCCAGTGCCAGTGTTGTTCCCTTCAAGTAGCACAATTTGTTTATCTTCTTTCATAAGAAGTTTCGCTTTGTGAGCTAGTTTCATTTTGATACTTATATGTTGTTGAGGTCTACTTTAGTATCTAACTTTACAAGTAGGTATATTTTGACTATGAATTTATATTCCGTCCAAATTTAATGATGTGAGACAATCTTAAAGTGTTATGTCAATAAAATTTTATATATTTCAAGTTCAAAGATTAAAATATATCTAATTGTCAAGTTCAATTATTAAAGTGTTATGTCAATAAAATTTTATATATTTCAAGTTCAAAGATTAAAATATATCTAATTGTCAAGTTCAATTATTAAAGTGGACAGAAAATATACAAGTACTAAAATAATAAACTTAATTGTCAAGTTCAGGTCAAGAAGTACACAAATCTTTGGGGTAAATTTTAAAATATACATGAAATTTAATTTAGGGTATGTTTGTTAATATTTTCTAATTTTTTGTAGAATAATTAAATTATTTGATTCACTAATGATGTTTTAGCACATTAAATTTGTATTATGGTTTAAAAATAATAAATGAGATTAAATATTTTTATATTATTACATATTATGATTTTAGTAAATTAATATAAGAATAATTATATTAAGAATTTTATTAAATTATATATTTTTATTAAATTATATTTAATAATAATTATGTTTAAATATGATTAAATTATTTATTATTGATATTAATAATCTTATTAAAATTTAAATAACAATAACAATAATCATTTACCAAAACAAATTTTTGCTAAGGGTATTCTAGTCATTTTAGTTTTTTCCATTATGCTATTACACCTCTATTCCATTCAACCAAACACAAGAATACTATTATGCCTCTATTCCATTACATTCAACCAAACAATTGATTTGTTATTACACCTCTATTCCATTACACATCTATTCCATTACACCTCTAATCCAATACAGCAAACCAAACTTGCCCTAGATGTCATACCCAATTTAGCCCGGGCCCAAAACCATAAATGAAGCCCAAATTACAAAATCAAATCCAATTACATTAGACCCACTAAGCCCAAAAATTACAAACCTAATACCTAAGCCCATTACCCTAACCCACTAGCCTAAAGCACCAAAAAAAACAAACAGCAAAAACCCTAGGCGGTTGGCAGCGAACTAGGGCCGCAGCAGCCCCCGCACGTCGCAGCAACTTCGCCCACGTTTAGCAGCCTCTGTGCACGCCGCGCACACGCACGTTCTTCCTGCAAAAGAACTGAAAAATAGCAGAAAAATAGCAACAATGGTAGAAAAATAGCAGCAAAAACTGAAATATCTATTATTTTATTATTTTATTATTTATTTATTATTAGGATTTTTGAGGATTGTTTTCATTTCTGGCTACAAAAGGCCAAAATACGAAACTGTAAAAAAAGGGGAGGGGGTATTCATAAAAAGGATATGAAATCATTACGAGAAATAAAAAAAGAAAAAACTTCAAAGGCAACTCGGATTTTTAAAGGTGACTTAAGGTTTTTTATTGTTCTTTCTTTTCTTTTTGGTGTTTGATCTATTGTACAAAAAAAGAAAAATAGAAGAGAAAGCAAGAGTTTTACCTGTTAGAGCGGTGCTGAATACTTCCTTTCTCTCCGTCACGATCGGAGTTTGGAGGGAGAAAGGCTGAGAGCGGCGCGAAAGTTGTGAGACAAAGGGCTTAGGGTTTCTTTTGTTAGCCAACTAAAAAGGATTTTAGGGTTTTTCGGTAGCTTTTATAGGAGCGTCTAAACGACGTCGTTTAGAGCCTGCTTCAGAGGCCCTAAAATGGCGTCGTATCTGCTGATCCACATCGTGACCCGATCCGACCCTGAGAGATCCGCCTTTTTTTTCTATGGTCTAATTTCACGTTTAGCCCCTCTGTAGTTGGTGTCATTTCAATTAAGTTTTCTTCATTTTTTAAAATGAAACTGCACATTTGATTCCGATTTCATTTAGATCCATGTGTAAATGGCGTCGTTTTCAATGTTTGGATTTGAGTATCCAGATTTTGTGCGTTTAATTTCTGTTTTAGTCCCTCAGTTTTGAGTCCATTACAAAGTAGTCTTTCTTTATTTTTATTTTTGTTTGTAGTTTTTTTTTAATTTTGTTTTAATTCCAATTCTATCTTTGATCCATTATTTTATTTTATTTTTCTTTTCTTTTATTCTTTAAATTATGTTTCAATTCAAATTTAGTATTTATTAGTTTAATTTTAAATCTAATTAGTCCATATTTTTATACGTTTTTTTCTTTTTCTTTTTAAATCTAATGCTAGTTAATATTTAATCTTAACATTGTTTTAAATTTATCATTAGTATTATTTTAATATTTAATAAACTATCATTTTAAATTATCATATATCATAATTTAAAATTTATCGTATACTATAATTTAAAACTTATCCAATATTATTATTTTAAATGTATTATGTATTCATATTTTTAAAAAATTATTATGTATTATTATTTTAAAATTATTATGTATTAAATATATCACTTTTTTTTGATTTTTGTAAATTCATTATAATTTGTATATATTACGATTTTATCTTATATTGTATTCTGAAATTCACTTTTTGTATTTCTTTATTTTAAATATTTTTACAATAATATTTTTTTACAATTTTATGATATATATACATATATAATTCATATTAAAGTATTTGTTTCATGTTGTATATTAACATTCCATCACATTTTTAAGAAAAAAAATATATTTGGTTTCATCAAAGCATTAAAACCATTTTGTTCAAAGACTTTCAAGATAACGCAATATTTGGTATTTGGGATCTTCTAGAGGATTGAGCCCTAACGTATTGGGTTCTAATTTTCCTCGTTGAACCTAAATAATCGAGAATATTCTTTATTTAAAACACATAAATAAAAAATCATTTTCGAGAATTCAACATGTTGTGTCCTAACGCATTGGGTATGACATATTGTTTTCTCAAGAAGAAGATTTTCCTAAAAAAAATAAAGGCAATATTCAATGTTTGGGATTCTGAGAAATTGTACCCTAACGTATTGGGTCTCGATTTCTTCGTCTGACTTAAACAATTGAATATCCTTTTAAATTTCATCGCTTGAGTTTTTTTGGACAAGCTCATTCTTGAGGATATGAAATATCATACCCTAACGCATTGGGTGTGACATTTTCTTTTCCCTAAATGAGAGGGTTTTAACATGTAATTTGATTTATACAAGTTTTTAAATACAAGGATCGTATTTTAAAATCTTTCCAAACTTTTGACACTAAGACATTAAACAATCGATTCGGTACCAATTTTGGGCGTTACGAGGGTGCTAACCCTTCCTCGTGCGTAACCGACTCCCGAACCTATTTTCTCAAAATTTGTAGGCCTAAAATCGTTTTCAAGGTGAACCGATCACACCTCAATAAAAGATTGGTGGCGAATCCAATTTTCGTTTTTAAGTCAACTAAATTTTTTGTTTTATCAAAAAATGGTTTCGACATTAGAAGATTGGTCTTTTGACATTGTCTAACCCTAAGCTACAACGAGAATACCCTTGTGTCATGGGTTGCGCATGGGAAAACGCAACCATGACAAACTTGTACGATCCATCGTATTTTAAGGAGGTCATTTGGCCCAACCAAACTGGCCCGTTGCCTGAAGAGATTAAAAGCCCATCCCAAGAGCCTGATAAATAAGGGAAGGGACCCAAGAAGATATGATTATTTAATCTTAGAGTTCTAATTGTATACAGCTTCTAATTATGTCTTAGAGTTCTAATTGTATACAGCTTTTAATTGTATCCTTTGATGTACTTTGAGGCTCAACTATAAATGGAGACCTCTTTACTCATTGTATGGCATTTAGTTGTTAATAAGAATTTTGAGAGTATTCACTCAAACTTTTCTCTCAAGTGTTCTTGCTTTTGTTCATCTTTCAAGGCTCGTTCTTACTTCGTTCTTCTGCTGTTCTTGGTGAAAATCTTAAGGGAATTCTATTGAATCCTTTATTGTTGCGAGTTAAGCTGACTTGGGCGTTTTTGCTGTTGAATCCTTTTTTTTACAAGTTAGGCTGAATTAGGCGTTTTAAGCAGAGAAACTGCCTAAGGCCGCACGGATCGCATGGGAAAACTCTAAGTCCGTGACAGTTGGTATCCGAGCTAAGGTTCGTAGCTACCGTTGAAAGATGTCGAAAGAAGTTGAGGGAATGGAGACCCGTGGGAGGGCAAGGAAAGCTAGTCGCTCGAGGGACATATTGTCAGCTTTAGAGGATCGTGTCGTCACTCTCGAAAATTCCGCGGGGGATATCAAGGAGAGGATTGATGATGTCGATGATAGGCTCCATGATGGATTGCAGTCCATGCAGGAGCAGCTCAAAGTGTATGTGATTGATAATGTGGAACAGTTGACTGGTAGAGATGATGCCATTGAGGCTATGGTGGCAGACTTGAAGGGAGAGATTGCGGAGCTCAAGGGTGAACTCACAATCTACAAGGTTGCTTTGGGCAATGGTGGGTTAGCGGCTGTCGCACCCAAGCCCAATATTGATGTTCCCAAGCCCAAGGAGTTCAAGGGAATAAGGTCCGCAAGAGATGTGGACAACTTTTTGTGGGAAATCGAGCAATACTTCTGTGCCAAAGGCATCACGGAGGATGTCACTAAGGTAACTACTGCTGCAATGTATTTATCTGACGTTGCTTTGTTGTGGTGGCGTCGTAGGTCCACCGATGTGAGACGTGGTGGGATCGAAATCGAAACATGGGAGGAGTTTCGATGTGAGTTCAAAGCACAGTTTTACCCAGAGTATGCCGAGGATGAGGCTCGAGCAAAGTTATGTTGGCTTGCAACAAGGCACGTGAGGGAGTATGTGCGGGAGTTTAGCGAGCTTATGCTCCAAATCTCGATATGGGGAGAAAGAGGCATTCTTTTCCTTCATGGATGGATTAAAACCGTATGGCAAGAGTTGCAACGCCGAGGAGTTCAAGAACTCACCAAGGCTATGTCGATGTGTAATCGCTTCTTGAATTTGGTGGAAAGAAAGATAGTCCCAATTCTTCTAAGCCCAGATTTAACCAAAAGAGTAATAGTGGGGGAGATAAAGAAAGGTCCACTAGGAACGGTAATGGTAAGAAGCCTTGGGACAAGAGAAAGTGTGGGCCTATAAGTTGCTTTCATTGTGATGGTCCTCATATGATCAAGGATTGCCCAAAGAAGGCCGCTCTCACGGCCATGGAAGCAAAGGGGGAGTCCGATGTGGAGGATAACAATCTTGGTTCGATACTAGGGGGTGTGAAGATAGAATGAGCCCTGGTTTGATGTTTGTAGACATCATTGTGGCCAGCAGAAAATTGAATGCGCTCGTTGACACAGGTGCTTCTGATTTGTTCATATCCGAGGAGGCTGCTTGTAAACTGGGCCTAAAGATAGAAAATGAAGTGGGTTGGATCAAAACAGTAAACTCAGAAAGTGTTCCAATCAAGGGGGTTGCAAAGGGAGTAGATCTTCAACTCGGCAAATGGTCCGGGAAGGTATCCATTAAGGTAATACCACTGGATGACTATGACTTTGTGGTTGGACTAAGCTTCCTTGATCATTTTAATGCTCTTATTGCCCCTTCGAGCAATTACATGGTGATTTCAGACGCGAAACATCAATGCATGGTGAAAGTGACAAGGAAGAGAAGCTTTGAGGGAAAAACACTGTCAGCAATTCAGTTTGCTAAAGGTGTACGGAGAAATGAAGTCTCATATTTAGCCACCTTGAAGATCGAAGAGACCGCTGAGTCTGTTAGTGAGACCCCGAAAGAAGTGGGACAATTACTGCAATTATTCCGAGATGTAATGCCTGCTCAGTTGCCTAAAAGTTTGCCACCCAAGAGGGAGGTGGACCACAAAATCGAGTTAGTGTCCAATGTGGTGCCGCCAGCAAGGACCCCCTATCGTATGTCTCCCCCAGAATTAGAAGAGTTGCGGAAACAATTGAAGGAACTTTTGGATACGGGATTCATTAGACCATCTAAATTCCCATATGGTGCGCCGGTGTTGTTCCAAAAGAAACACGATGGGTCCTTGAGAATGTGCATCGATTATAGAGCTCTAAACAAGATCACTGTGAAGAATAGGTACCCTATTCCTCTTATTGCAGATTTGTTCGATCAGCTTGGTAGTGCAAGATGGTTTACCAAGTTAGATTTGAGATCGGGGTATCATCAAGTTCGGATAGCCGATGGGGACGAACCAAAGACAGCTTGTGTGACACGGTACGGTTCGTATGAGTTCCTTGTAATGCCTTTCGGACTCACGAATGCTCCAGCTACATTCTGCACCCTAATGAATAAGGTACTTCAACCCTTTATTGATTGTTTTGTGGTTGTTTACCTTGACGATATTGTGGTGTATAGCAAGTTGCTTGAAGAGCACATAAGACACTTGAGTGAGGTGTTCCAGACTTTGAGGGAAAATGAGTTGTTCGTCAAGGAGGAGAAATGCTCATTTTCCCAACAAGAGGTGTCATTCTTAGGCCACATTGTGGGAGGCGGTAAGATCTGAATGGATAAGAATAAGATTCGAGCCATTTCAGAGTGGGAGCCTCCAACCAAGGTAACAGAGTTGAGATCTTTCCTTGGGTTGCCAAATTACTATCGTCACTTTGTCAAAGGCTACTCCAAAATTACCACTCCCTTGACGGACATGTTGAAGAAGGGGAAGGTATGGGATTGGAATCCAGAATGTGAGAAGGCCTTCAACCAATTGAAGCAAGAAATGACGAGGGAGCCCGTACTTGCCTTGCCAGATTTTACGAAGCCTTATGAGGTACGTACAGATGCATCAGATTATGCTATTGGGGGAGTACTGATGCAAGATGGACACCCAATTACTTTCGAGAGTCGAAAGCTTAATGAGACGGAACGTAGATATACGGTCCAAGAGAAAGAGATGACTGCGGTAGTACACTGCTTGTGCACATGGAGACATTATTTATTGGGTTCCAGGTTCGTGGTCCTTACCGATAATGTTGCCAATAGTTACTTTCTAACCCAGAAAAAGTTGTCTCCAAGCGTGCTCGTTGGCGGTGTTTTACTAGCAGAGTTTGATTTCACAATGGAATATAAACCAGGAAGTGCCAACAATGTGGCTGATGCACTTAGTCGAAAGATGGAATTCACAGCAATCAGTCAACCTGATGGCTCTTTGTTGGAACGTATTCGAGAAGGATTGTCCCATGATCCTACAGCCAAAAATTTGATTGAGCTTGCCAAGGAGGGAAAAACAAGAAGATTTTGGCTTGATGGGGAGCTAATATACACTCATGGACACCGCCTCTATGTGCCCCATTATGGGAAACTCCGTAAGGAAGTCACGAAGGAGTGTCATTACTCGAAATGGGCAGGCCACCCAGGGATGCATCGCACTTTGGCCCTTTTGGAGGAAAGTTATTACTGGCCTAACATGAGTGCTGACGTGGAAACCTATGTAAAAACTTGTCTAGTATGCCAACAAGACAAGGTTGAGTTAAAGACTCCAGCCGGTTTGCTTCAACCCTTGCCAGTTCCGGAAAGGCCATGGGAGAGTTTATCCATGGATTTTATTATTGGTTTGCCTAAGTCTGACGGGTTTGGGAGTATTCTTGTTGTGGTGGACAGGTTCTCAAAATGTGCAACTTTTATTCCAGCGACCAAGGAGTGCCCTGCTGAGGAAGCAGCTCGGTTGTTCCTTAGACACGTGGTGAAATATTGGGGAGTGCCACTGTCTATTATCAGTGATCGAGATGGACGATTTACGGGCCGATTCTGGACGGAGTTGTTCAAGTCAATGGGCTCAGACTTGAACTTCTCCACGAGCATGCATCCACAAACCGATGGGCAAACTGAAAGAGTAAATGCATTGTTGGAGACATATCTTTGACACTACGTAAGTGCCACACAAAGGGATTAGCCAAAGTTGTTGGATGTCGCCCAATTTTCATACAACTTGCACCGAAGTGGGGCCACGAATCAAAGTCCATTTGAAATAGTGACGGGTCAACAGCCACTCACACCCAACGCTGTTGTGACCCATTATACAGGACCAAATCCGGCAGCCTATCATTTCGCAAAAGATTGGCAAGAGAAGAATGACTTGGCTAGAGCTTGTTTACACAAGGCAAGTAAGCGTAACAAGAAGTTGGCTAATCAAAAACGAAGGGATGTGCAGTTTCAAGTGGGTGACTCAGTCCTCGCTAAACTACACTTGATTCTGCGATATACTGGCTTGCACAAGGGTCTTGTGCGAAGGTATGAGGGGCTGTTCAAAGTTGTGAAGAGAGTAGGCAAGGTGGCCTACAAGCTTGAGCTGCCAGCAAAACTTAAAGTCCACCCAGTCTTCCATGTAAGCATGCTTAAGCCCTTTCATGGGGATCAAGAGGATCCAAATCGAGGCAAGTCCGAACGAGCACCGATGGGGGTAAAGGTGTCGTACGATCGTGAAGTTGAAAACATTGAGGCAGATCGGGTAATTAGACAAAAGTACCACAGACCACGGCATGAGTACTTAGTTCGATGGAAGGGACTTACTGATAGTGAAGCAAGTTGGGAACCTACCGAGGCATTGTGGCAGTTCCAAGGGAAGATTGACCAGTTCCATAAAGAAGATGCGACGAGGGCATCGCTAGAACAAGTGGGGGAGAATGTCATGGGTTGCGCATGGGAACACGCAACCATGACAAACTTGTGTGATCCATCGTATTTGAAGGAGGTCATTTGGCCCAACCAAACTGGCCTATTGCCTGAAGAGATTAAAAGCCCATCCCAAGAGCCTGATAAATAAGGGAAGGGTCCCAAGAAGATATGATTATTTAATCTTAGAGTTCTAATTGTATACAGCTTCTAATTATGTCTTAGAGTTCTAATTGTATACAGCTTTTAATTATATCCTTTGATGTACTTTGAGGCTCAACTATAAATAGAGACCTCTTTACTCATTGTATGGCATTCAGTTGTTAATAAGAATTTTGAGAGTATTCACTCAAACTTTTCTCTCAAGTGTTCTTGCTTTTGTTCATCTTTCAAGGCTCGTTCTTACTTCGTTCTTCTGCTGTTCTTCGTGAAAATCTTAAGGGAATTCTATTGAATCCTTTATTGTTGCGAGTTAAGCTGACTTGGGCGTTTTTGCTATTGAACCTTTTTTTACAAGTTAGGCTGACTTAGGCGTTTTAAGCAGAGAAACTGCCTAAGGCCGTACGGATTGCGTGGGAAAACTCTAAGTCCGTGACACTTGCACCATCTAAGTTTTAATGCCACCCAAAACCTCTCTTCCTCTTTCGATTTTTATGAAAAACACTGGGATTGGTCCAAAACCCAAAGGATCAAGGCTTGCCGCATCCACAAGTTGTCTAAACCCGATGCTTTCCATTTGGTAAACGGCTCCTGGGTTTTTTCATTGTCGTCCTCGAGTTTTTCACTTTATGGGTTTTTTCATCTCCATCTGGTGTTTGCTGGGGTGAAAATAATAGAAAGGTCAATCCGACAAAGGACTACATACATCGATATTCAATAGCTATCTTTGAAAATTTTGGGCGGTTTGCTGGGGTCAGGGAAATGTTTTTCTTGCATATGTTTTTTTCTCAATTTCATACTTCATATAGTTTTTTTTCTATAAAAAAAACTGGTTAGTATGGATTACATATAGATGACTTAAATCCATGAAAAATTCAACCAACAACCTAATTTTGTTGAGAATTATATTGGAACATGTAACTGTATTTCCTTGTTGAAAGTGAACTGTTGTTGGCTCTCAACAGAAACAATTTTAAGCTTTGAATAATGACATTAATGGTGAAAGCTTAAAACAGTAGTTTGGTGTTACAAGTTGTGCTCCTTATTTGATTAAAGCTTCTTTTTTTTCTTTCTTTTTTTTTGTTACCACCAATACATTGACAAGTTGTTTCGTATGGAAAATCATCATCGGTTTTTGTCTACTTTCATGTACTATTATCTATTTTATTGCTTGCAGTTATTGGAATTCTGTCTCTTTCGTTTCAACTTAGACATAAAAACGAACAAGTTTTATCATCATGTAGTTAGATGACTGGTACTAAAACACATACATAAACTACTGTGTAATGAGGAAAACACTGATTAATGAAGATTAATATATATATTCATATTTGAAAGCAAAGATTAATATATCTATATATAAGTTTGGTGCTAATTAAAAACTTTTAAAAGTTTCAAAAGTTTAATGAAAATTGAAAAAAAGTTTAAATGATATTTTAAAATTTTTGTGAGATTAATTAAAATTAAGTGGAAGACAAGTTTGTGTGGGAAAATTGTATAATATTTTTGTTGTGACCTAACTTGACAATTGTATAATATTTGGATACATCTTTTTATTTGTTGCAATATATAATAGCAGCAGTGAACTTTGTGATATATCCTCCGTAGTTAACTTTGTGATACCTTTCTGGAATGGAGGATATCACTATAGAAAAAGAACTAAAAAGTGCCAATTGTATATATGCAATATATAATAGCAGCACTTTTATATGCATATATATATATATATATATATATATATATATATGCAATATATAATGTTGGCCTCGGAAACTATAGAAAAAGAAAGAAAAGTTAAAACTATCTTACACATTTCCTTCTTAATCTTTATTCTGCTTCAGCTTCTGAACTTAATATTTTAATTGAGTTTTTTAATTTACTTGTTACCTCAGGTAGTCATGTTTAAATTGAAACTGATATATAATTTTTTCCATTGTTTATTTCATGAAAGGTTCCCATCTTAAAGTTGCTTCCTGTTTGCTTCTACCTGCTATTCAGCTGGTTGTGGGAATTAGCCAGCCCTCGTGGATTTCTCTGCCATTTTCATTGGAAGCTGTATTGGGCTAGTGGATTTGTCTTTGACTAGCAAATTTCTAGGACTATTCAGGTGATTGCTTCTTGACTCTTTGTACATTGTTCTATTTCATTTTCTTTGTCAATGAATTTGATTTTATCATTGGTTAATGTTTTTAGTAGCTTATGTTTCTGTTTCTTTTTGTCAAGGTTGTGGAAGGCTCTCCGGTTTATGCAGCTTCACATTTTCATTCTTTATGTGTATCAACTCCTATAGAGTTCTCAAGTATGTTACACTGGATAGCTGATTTTGTTGGTCTATTCAAAATATGTTCAACATCTGAGTGGACTGAAATTTGCTCTTCTGTTTCTCTTGTACATTTTTACATCATGATATGTATTAGTTTTATTACTATAGGTTTGATTCTGTTTAAAGATTTTAGCTGAACCTTTAAATGAAATGCAATACACTCTTCCCTCTTCCTAGAATCTTATATTATGAAATTGACTTCATTTGAGTCTTTCCTGTGTCTGACATTTGTCCATCTAATAGTCTTTTCCCCATATTACTAATTTAAGATGGTTTGAAGTGTTTTCTTTCTATAAGAAAAATTTCCGGGACAGATATGAAGTATTTAGTTGCAAACTAAACTTTGGAGATTGATGACATTTTTGCCATTCAGGATGCAATTTTTATTCAATTTGCTCAATGAAATTGCAGTTGAAAATTTGAGAGCTTCCTAGTTAGAAACCACATATTTATATAATAATATATGTTCTTAATAGTTTTGAACAAGTTAAATTAATTAAAAAGAAATAATATAATTGAGAACAAGATTAGAGTAGCTCTATGTATATGCTTAGTACATGTCTATTGTGAATTTATATTTGGTATATAAATATTATCCCTTTTAAAACTTTAATCCAAATATATGTAATATTTTAATTTGTTAGGTTTATCTTTTTTATGTTATGTTAATATCTAATATGAGTTATATATTCAAATACATTTTAAAATAAAATAATACAGATGTGTTAAAAGCATTAATTAAAACTAAAAATAATTTTATAATAATACAATTATGTCACTATCTAATTACAAATATTTAATTATTATATTTAAATATTTAAATATAGTTTATATATTCTAATTAAATTTAATAAATAATTAATATTAATTACTTAGAAATATTTAAAATTAATATTATTATTAAAATATTAACAATAAGTTATAATAAATTATTTTTTATATTTTTGCTAAAATATTATAATATTAACTAATTTAAACATTATTTAAATACATATTTGTTACTTTATAGTATCATGTCTAAAATGGACATTTTATTCTTTAAAAGTACTTTTTGACAGTAATACCAAACACTCAAATTTTTCAAAAACACTCCTCAAAACCACTTTTCTACAACACTTTTCAAAAACAATTAAAAACTGGCCCTGAGCGGTGACTGCACCACAAATAAGCTATACATCGTATTCATTTCATCTTCAACATCATCGTCCAAGAGTAAAAGTGAGCAGTGAAAGCTATGGAAGTCGACACAACACAGTTGTTATATTGACATGCCTATAGTCTGTTAGGATTACAAAAGCTCAGCTTCTGGTTTCATGATTTTACTTTCCTCGAAAGTTTTATTTTTAATTTTTTGTTTATTTCATGATTTTCACAGTTCACGAAGAAGACGATCAAGCTTTTATGACAATTGAAGCGAAGCATTGATCGTGTAGAAGTGGAAAGCAAATCATACACATGGTGTATGGCCAATAGATAGATTGTTTTAGATTTTAAAACATGTAAAAAGACTATATGTTTGGAGCTTATTATGCTTCTGATAAAAAGGTGTGATCAGATTTGAATTTCATGTTTATCAAAGAAATGGAATTTAAAGTTGAACGGTATATGGCTGATAATTGCCAGGTGAAACGTCAGCATCATAGTTTTTTTCTCATTCTGTTATATTAATATGCCTGAAAATGACCTTCCTTGTTACAATATTCTAAAATGGTTGGGTTTATCTGCATTTCTCTCATGATCTTCCATTTGGAAATACGCCCTTTTTATAATTCATTGAGTTAAAAGTAATAATAATGATGATGATGATATTTTATTAAAATTTAATAATAAAATATAAAAAAAGTCACTTGATTAAATTGGAAACATCTCAAATTAACCCTCTTCTCATTTGGTCTAAGAAAATTAATATATAAATCATGCTGCTTGTATTTAAAGGTTTTACTTAAGTGGAAGAATATCTTACTAAGAAAAACTAAACACTTGTAAGATATTTGAGCTACAAAGGGATATAAAAATTGTATACTTTAGCTCCCAAACATTAGAAACAAATCTTGTAGATGTCAATTTTTTATAATAGCGTGGTTTGGTTGTCATGGTTTACTCCTACTTGTGTAGCCAATGATGAAAAATGTGACACTTATTGTTAATACCTGAATATTATGCTTGTGTAAGTTGTTATTGCTGTAGGGTATTGTAGGTGAAGCACTGGGCATGGTCAAGTCATCCATGAAAATTCGCTCTCCATGGATTCAAGCAATATTGAATTTAAATCTCCATCACCAATTTCCAAAGAAGAAACACAATAAGTTCTATCAATTTGATTGTGTTTAAAATGTAAGAAAATCTCATATTGTATGTAATATTAATATGTCAGTGACAATGATAATGCAATACAATGCAATAGCAGTAACACAACAAAATACCTGTAATCGGACGAAGCTAAAAATTAGAAGAAAAATTTTGTTGAGGCCTGTATAAACAGTTTCCTTAAGACAGATTCGACCTCTCCTTGGTGTTTTGAGTAACGCTGGACGTCTGTCTCCCAAGATACAACAACAAACGATAACAGTAGTAGCACAACAATAGTGATCAATCGAACACAATCTTGCCTTTCTCTATTACCAGGAGAAATGAATTTAGAAGGAATTTTTTATATTGATAGTTTTTGATGATATGTTTTTGAAATCTCTTAACTTGACTTTATATAGAGGAGAGGAAATGAATGAAGAGATTTGTTGAAAAATTAACAGACATGAGTGAAAAAAATTCAAATATTAAATCAAGAGAGACATTTTTTCAAAAGATACAACTGTATGAAAAAATGCAATATTAAACCAAGAGATACAATTATTTAATTTGAGTATCAATTTATCATTCATCACTCAATAATTATTTTCCAACAATCCCCCACATGAATGAAATTAATGGATCAACGAGACTCAAAGACTCAAAGAAGTGATAGATTCTACATTCGGTATTTGCATAGGATAGGTAGGCATCAACCCTTGAACCTTCCCTTGTGAAAGTATATTTACTTCGCTAGCTGACCAGTAGAAGCGATGTCCTTGAACTATTTTGTCGTTTGTGTAAACAATGATATTCCTCACGCAAATACCTCCCTGGCAAGATTTTTGGTTCTCATGGGTATGTTCATATGGCCGTGAACATCCTCCTGATTCTACAAGAGCTTAGAGAATTATGCCCCAATAGTCTCCTTGAAGCGGCCCCACTTCACTCTCACATAGATGACTTATGTTATCCGTTTTACCGAAACAGACAATGGTCATTAAAAGTGTTAGGATCGACCCGATTAAGCAACAGTAACAAAAAATAGTGGAATAAATTGAGAAATTAAACACACAAATTTAACGCGGAAAATCCCCTCCAAAGAGGATAAAAAATAACGAGCAAAGACAATTTTACCATAATGGCAAAAAAACGAAGAGTACAAAAGATAAAGATAAAAAACTAAACCCCGAAAAACCCGAAAACAAAAAACCCTCAAAACGTAAACACAAAATTCTCTAAATGTGTTATGAGTTCTAATCTCTAATAGGTGTCTTTTCTAAGGTTGTAAAAGAACCTATTTATAGGCTAAATTAGTAGGTCAAATAAACTATGCTAATAAATGCTATATATATTATACTAATAAATACTAAATCTTCTAGAAAGAAAATATATTTTTTTAACTTTACTTGCAAGCTATCTCTTAGAATTTGGGTCACACAACTCTAACAAAAAGCATTGCTTAACCTTTTCCACATTTTAATCACTGATTTCATCACAGTATGCAGGTGACAATTCTCTCTGCATATAGTTGGCACGTTAGCTAGCTAGAAACAAGTTCTTCTAGGATATGCATGAACACAAGCAACTCATATGGACTCTGTCGAAACTACTTTTTGAAAAATCAAAATTTTAGTTATCGACTTATTAAAAATGAAAGTTTGGGAGTTGCCACCGATCTTATATTGAGGTGTGATCAGATCACCTTGAAAATAATTTTGGTCTGCAAAATTTGAGAAAACAGGTTCGGGAGCCGGTTACGCTCGAGGAAGGGTTAGCACCCTCGTGGCGCCCAAAATTGGTACCGAATTAAGTGTTTAATGTCTTAATATTGAGATTTTGAAAAGATTTTAAAACACAATCCTTATTATTTTTATTCATTTTGCAAAAGATGCTTGGATAAATCGATAGGAATGCTAAAGACCATCTCATCTCAAAGTAAGAAAATGTCATACCCAATGCATTAGGACACGACATTTTTGGTCCTCGAGAAAGAGCTTGTCTTTGCTTTTCAAAATTTTTGAAGTTAAAAAGGGATATTCAATTACTTGAAGTCAGGTGAAAAGTCGAAACTCAATACGTTAGAGCACGATTCCTCAAGATTTCTAGCATTGAACACAACCCTTATTATTTAAAAAAATACCTCCTTTCGAGAAAATGACATGTCGCATCCAATGCATTAGGACACGTAGTGTCAAATTCCGAGAATGAGTTTTTATTTACGCGTCTTAATTGTAGAAAATTTTCGATCATTTAGATTCAACGAGAAAAAATTGGAACCCAATGCGTTAGGGCCCCATTTTCTCGAGAATTCCAAATGTCGAGGGTTGTGTTGTTTTGAAAAAAAATTTAAAAAAAAAAGGGTTTTAACGCTTTAGTGAAACTAAATATTTTAGATTAGAACGACGGGATGTTAATATACAACACGAAACTATGATTAATGAGCTAAAGTATATACCAAGTAATCATCAATAAACAGCAAACAATAATAAATGACGTAATACATATGCGGGCAATAATATTCAACACGCACCATACGAACACAAATATCAACATTTAACAACTAGATGAGTTAATCGTCGATTTTGGAACAAGATCTCAGCGAAACAACATAAATAAAATGCAACAAATTTTCAAGTAAATAAAATGAACAATGAAATGCATCAAAAGGTTCGAAATAACTACTATGTGAAATAATAATATACAAGCAAATTTTCAAATAAATATATCATGAAATAAAAAAAGCTCAAAATATATACATGTGCTAGTTTAAATAGGTGATGCATACAAAACAGAAAGAAAAACTTTGTAACAGTATGTGCTAAATTTAAATAGTAATTTAAAATAATAGTAATGATATATAAGAGTTAAATAAATAAGATAGAACGACGAATCTAAAAAAACAAGGTTTTCATGCATAAAACTATCATTTGAAAATAATAATATAATTATATACACATATACTAAAAAGGAATTATAAGAATAATAATAATAATAATAATAATAATAATAATAATAATATTACATACGCACATATACCATACTATCTTAGAAACTAGCTTCGTATAAAACAAATGTATAAAAATATAATAAAACAATAATAAAAATAAGTATGATAATAAAATAACAAATTTCTTAAATATAAAAAAAAAACTAACGATCGAAGGATTAAATTGCAAACAACATCGAATCAATGAAAAAAATAAAATTAAAGAAAAATAGGAGGACCAGTGCAAGACGCGTATTACATGGGGGCCTGATTGGGAAATATCCCGCTTCCCCAAAACGCAGTGTTGCAAGCCGGGCCGAAATGGAACGAAAGCAGAATATGAGGGCTAAATCAGAAAAGGAAAAGGGACTTGATTTAAAAGAAAACAAAAAAGGGAAGGGCTGGTCGCGCAAATATCCCTCCCTATGCCAGAACGCGCAGGTCTAACTAGGGGTGAGCAAAACTCGATTCGACTCGAAAAAATCGAAAAAAAATTCGAATTTCGAGTTAAACAAATCGAGTTATTTGAGTTAATCGAGTTATTCGAATCAACTCGAATTTTTTTTTCGAATTTCGAGTTTGAATCGAGTTGAGTTTTCGAATTCGAATAACTCGAATAATTCGAATAATTCGAATATCAAATTATAATATTTTACATTTTTACCCCAAACTCCCAAACCTTTTTACTTTTTCCTCAAAACTTTTACTCCTTCCCACTTTCTCCCCAAAACTTTTACTCCCCTCCCCTCCCAACCCCCCAATTTACCCAAAATCCATTTCCCACCAAAATTTTACTCTCCCATTTATTTTTTCTCAAAATTTTACTCCCAAAAACCCTTAAAACCTTTTATTTTCCCCCAAAATTTTTACTCCCTCCCACTTTTCCCCTAAAACTTTTATTCTCTTCCCATCTCACCACCCATCTATCCCAAACCCTCCCCCCTCCAATTTTTTTTTAATATTTTCCCTCCAAAATTTTACTCCCCCTATTTACTTTCCCTCAAACTTTTTATTTTTCCCCTAAACTTTTACTTCTCACCCTTTACTCCCAAATAAAAAATCAAAATATCCAAATAAAAAATCACTAAACATAAATAGTAATAATTTTATTTATATCTACTATTTATATTATTAAATTAAATTTCACATTTTATATTATTTATATTATTGAATTGTTTAGTCATATTAAATATTTATATTAAAATTGAATTATTAATTATGCCATAAAATATTCGTGTTAAAATTTTATATTGGTATCAATTTCACATTTTATTTTTAAAATAAATTTTATTAAAAATCATATTTTTACATTTAATATATTTTTAATTCTAAAATACATAGTGACAAGAATCAAGATAATTGAAACAACTAAGCAAGCAAAGAAGCTAACCAAGATATAAAAATTAATAAATAAATTATGAAGTGATGAAAGTTAATAAAAAATTTGATTAAGGTGGACAAATTTTATTACGATGGGTGACAATGGTTACAAGGACCTAAAATTATTTTTTAAAATTTAAATCGAACAAATATATTCGATTCGATTCGAATTCCATCTCACTCGACTCGATTCGAGAAAACTTCAAATAAAGTTAGGATGATAAAATGAGATTCGAAAACTTGATTAACTCGAAAATTTTCGATTCGATTCGATCGAATGCTCACCCCTAGGTCTAACCGCGTCTGGGTTGGGTCATCGGGTCACGCACTAAAACAACGTCGTCTGAGAGCCACTGAATCAGGCAATACGGCGACGTTTATTGACTCCCTTTTTTAATCCTCTTTAAACTACCAGTTAACCTAAATGACATAAAAAACCTAAAATCCTATTCCTTCTAAAACAAAACTAAAAACAAAAGGGATGCGCTGCTCGATTTAATTGATTTCCCAGACCATTCGATTCCCCTCGACTCGATGACGGCGGAAGGAGAGAGGATGTGGTCACCGGTACTTTCTTCCTTCCTACTCTCATCTCATGGTTTCACATGTAAAAAGAACAGAAATGAAAAGAAAAGAAGAAAGGAAAAGCATCAAAGAAAACAAATCACCTTTTTCAAATCTTTTTTTATTTCGATTCCTCTCAATATTTTTGGTATTTTGTATACAAAAATATCTCGTGTTCTTAATACCCCTCTTTCAAATCTCTCCGTCTATTTTATAGTCTCTATTTTACGAAGAAAATGAAAATAAAATTGCCCCGCTTCTCCATTTTTTGTTTCTCTCTCTCTCTCCTTCTTTTTTGTATCGTTTGTGTCTGCTTTTTGCTTGTTTGTGCGTCTCTTGCAGGTACGGAGGGCAGGCGTGTAGACGTGGAGGTACGGAGACGATGGCGTATGTGTGAGGGTCGAGGCTTGGCATGTGCGGGAAGGCGAGGGGCATCTGCTGCGCTCTAGGGACCCTTGTCTGCTAGGGTTTTCGATTTTATGTCGTTGGGCCACATAGCAATTGGGCCATTGTTTTAGGAATTGGTCCGCCATTGGGTGATTAGGTTTGGGCTTAATTGGGTTTGGGTTAGAGGTATCCGGGCTGTATGTATTGGGTTAGATTTTTATTGGGTTAATATTTCTGTATTTTGGACTTTTGGATTTATTTAATTTGGTTTATTTATTACGGGCCCGGGCAAAAATGGGCTATTACAGTTGCCCCTCTTTGCTCGTTGTCGTGTAACGAGAATAGAGCAAAGACTAAAGAGAAATAATTTTGCCCGGTCGTGCTTGGACCTCGGTGCTCTTCTTCTTCAAGTGGCTCCATTCCATCCTACTGCATCTTCAGAGGTGTAAGAACTGGTGCTTCGATCCACTCCACCGCAACGTCGGGGAGATAGGATTTGTAACTTTGAAAGAACAAAATTTGCTATCTCTAGTAGGCAAGACTTGATGCGATCTGCTCTACTGCAACTTCAGAGAGATAAGATCTATTACTTTAATGCTCCCCACTACAACCTCAGGGAGATAGTATTATTGACTTCAATATGCTCCACTGCAACCTCAGGGAGATAAGATTTGCTTCTTCAGTCTGCCCCACTGTGACTTCAGAGGGATAAGACTCGATGTGATCCACTCTACTAAAACTTCAGAGAGATAAGATCCGCCATCTTCGATTTGTCCCACTATAACTTCAGGGGAATAAGACCTGCTTACTCGCTGATTTGTTCTCTAGGGAACATAACCCTTTGATAAACTTAATTATGCCTAAAGCTTAAGATGGTTTGATCAAAATGAAACAAATGCTTCTAACTAGACATGTGAATGATGTTTGCATGAATGCAAGATGCTGCTGTATTACTCAAAATCTATTAAGGCTTTTGTGACGACCGTGCTTTAACACATTCCTTCTCGGCTGGTACCTTTAATAAAGCACTTGACTAAATTTCCCCCACTGTAAACTTTCAAGTTTAATCCTCCAGGATGCAAAAGTTGTATCTTCATTCTCTATATGTGACTCAAAAATGAGGAGATCTGGCTTTTCAACTCTTTCCCATTGCCATTTGAAGGATATCAAACGTGTAAATCTTGGTTTTTGTACCACTCTCGAAATGCTATATCAAATGCTTGTGCACGAAGAGTTTTCCTCCAAGGAGATCTCTCTTGTCTAACTCATGATTATTGTTGACACTTCGTTCAATTGACGCTTCTGTCAACGAAATCTGAAGGGATTGTTTAAAATTAGACTTTTTCTTAGATTTCTGACCTTTAAACCTGGTTCATTCTAAACAATAGTCCTGTTTCAGATTACTGTATTATTTAGAAATTTTTCAAAGTAATGTGCAAAACTTGTTTTGTGAAAGTTTTAGTAGTCCATTAATCATTATTCCAATGCAACAGGTTTGCTGAAAGATTATGATTATGGATAGATGTTGGTTCTGAGCATAGCTCGAAAGAGATAAAATATCAACAATAGCTAAAGAAGAATAACAAAGAAGTTGATTGAGAATGTGCATATTAATAAGAAAGAAAAAAAGGTATTAACACACTCAACACAATAAGAACTAGGTGCCCCAGTTATCACAGCTTGAATTTCTCTGTACAAAACTTCTGAAGACTATTCTGAGTTTAGCATGTGTTTAGGAGATCTGCAGTACTCTGTCGATACTCAAAGATGTTGTATGCCCTTTCTTGTTGGTCCAGGTATAGCAAGATCATCGTGTGCCCCGATCAAAATTTGAACTGTTCCAATCTTCTCATGCCCCTCTCTGACCAATATTTGAGCCGCCCTTTTTGGGTTTTCAACTCAAATCCCCTTTGATCTCAAGGTGCCCTTTGCGGGTTTTCACCTTGGCCTCTCCAAATCTTTTTTTTTAGAAAGCAAAGCGCCCTTTGCGGGTTTTCACTTTGGTCCTCTTCTTTCAAGTGAAGTATTTTTCGACAGAATCTGCGTTTACGGGGTTTGGCAAAATTTTACCATCCATCTCACTTAGAATCAAAGCTCCACCAGAAAAGGCCTTCTTTACAACATAAGGACCCTCCCAATTTGGCATCCATTTTCCTCTAAAGTCCTTTTGCATAGGAAGGATCTTTTTTAGCACCAAGTCTCCTTCGCAAAATTCTCTGGGTCGAACCTTTTTATCATAGGCTCGCATCATTCGTTTCTGGTACATTTGCCCATGGTGAATGGCTCTTAACCGCTTCTCCTCTATTAGGTTCAACTGATCATAGCGAGATTGGACCCACTCAGCTTCGTCCAACTGGAGTTCAGATAATACCCGTAGAGAGGGGATCTCAACTTCAATGGGTAATACTGCCTCCATTCCATAAACTAGAGAAAAAGGTATTGCCCCGGTAGAAGTTCTAACAGATGTTCGATAGGCAATGAGAGCAAATGATAACTTCTCATGCCAATCTTTGTAAGTTTCAGTCATTTTCCCCACAATTCTTTTAATATTCTTATTGGCCACCTCCACTGCACCATTCATTTTTGGACGATACGGCGAAGAGTTATGATGTTTAATCTTAAATTGGCTACAAACCTCAACTATTGTGATATTGTTCAAATTTAGCGCATTGTCGGATATGATTCTCTCAGGCATTCCATATCGACAAATGATCTCTTTTTTCAAGAATTTACTGACTGCTGACTTCGTGACGTTTGCGTATGAAGCGACTTCTACCCACTTGGTGAAATAATCAATGACTACGAAGATGAAACAATGCCCATTAGAAGCCATCAGTGATATCGGCCCAATGACATCCATACCCCACATGGAGAACGGCAATGGAGAGGTTATAACGTGAAGTGGCGAAGGGGGTGTATGCATCTTGTCTCCATAAATTTGACACTTATGGCATTTCTTGGCGTAATCAATGCAATCCCTTTCCATAGTGTACCAATAGTATCCAGATCTCATGACCTGTCTGGCCATGGTGAAACCGTTGGCGTGCGTCCCACAGATACCCTCATGGACTTCCTCCAAAATTTTCTTAGCTTCCACGGCATCCACACATCTTAATAGTACTTGATCTTTCCTTCTTTTGTATAGCACTTCCCCATCTAAGACATATTCGATGGCTAATCTTCTCAGAGTTCTCTTGTCGTTCTCCGTTACTTGACTAGGGTACTATCGATTCTTCACATACTGTAGGATACTCTGATACCAAGGGTGATCGTCTTTTCCCTCATCCTCAATACTGTAGCAATGAGTTGGGGTTTCATAGATACTCATCTAAATAGGCCTCATTACTTCAAGCCTGTTCACCTAAATCATCGAAGCTAGAGTAACCAATGCATCAGCCATTTGGTTTTCCTCTCGTGGGAGATAACTGAAGGTGATATCGTCAAACTCATCAACCAACTCGAGGACCAGCCTTCTATAACTAACTAACTTAGGGTCTTTAGTTTCCCATTCCCCTTTGAGTTGGTATATCACCAATGGGGAGTCCCCATATACTCTTAGTACTTTGATGTTCCGTTCGATGGCTGCACGAATGCCCATAATACATGCTTCATATTTTGCCATATTATTTGTGCAATCAAAGTCCAACTAGCCACAGGGTAATGATCTCCACTTGGCGATACCAAGACTGCCCCAATTCCATTACTTATAGCATTCGAAGCTTCGTCAAAATTTAACCTCTACTCGTGATCTCTTTGGGGATTTTCTTCAGTGCTTGCCACATACATCAAATCCTCATTTGGAAAATCAAAGTTTAAAGGCTCATAATCCTCCAAGGCTCTACTAGCCAGGAAATCAGCTATTGCACTCCCCTTTATGGCCTTCTGACTTACGTATACTATGTCAAATTCAGAGAGCAGGATCTGCCATCTAGCCATTTTCCCGTTTGGAACAGTTGATTCCATCATATATTTTAAAGGATCCAACTTCCAAATCAGCCAAGTCGTATGATACAACATATACTGCCTTAGTCTTCGTGTTGCCCAGATTAAAGCACAACACAATTTCTCAATTGACGAGTATCTCATTTCACAGCCAGTGAATTTCTTGCTGAGATAATATATTGCCCTTTCTTTCTTTCCTGTTTCATCGTGTTGGCCCAATACACATCCCATGGAATTCTCAAACACCGTTAGATACAATATCAATGGCCTATTAGGACTTGGCGGTGATAGTACGGGGGTATTAGCCAAATATTGCTTTACCTTGTCAAAAGTTTGCTGACATTCCTCATCCCAATCACTCGGATTATGCTTCTTTAAAAGACGGAATACTGGATCACATTTCTCAGTCAATTGTGAAATGAATCGAGCAATGTAATTCAATCTTCCTAGGAAACTTCAGACTTCTTTTTTAGTGCGCGGAGGAGGCAGGTCTCGGATTGCCTTCACTTTGTCCGGGTCCACCTCAATCCCCTTCTTACTAACTATGAAGCCTAACAACTTCCCTGATCTGGCTCCAAACGTACATTTTGCAGGATTAAGCTTGAGCTGAAATATCCTCAATCTCAAAAATAATCTTTTCAAGACTTGAACATGCTCTTCTTCAGTTCTAGATTTTGCAATCATATCATCAACATAGACTTCGACCTCCTTATGCATTATGTCATGAAACAAGGTCACCATAGCCCTTTGATATATTGCTCCCGCATTCTTCAATCCGAAAGGCATTACTTTGTAACAAAATGTTCCCCATAAAGTAATGAATGTTGTTTTTCCCATATCTTCAGGATGCATCTTTATTTGATTATATCCAGAAAAGCCATCCATGAAAGAGAATAATGAGTAGCCTGCCGTATTATCTACCAAAGTATCAATGTGAGGCAACGGGAAATTGTCCTTAGGACTAGCCTTATTCAAGTCTCTGTAATCCACGCACATTCATACATTTCTATCCTTCTTGGGAACGGGGACGATGTTAGCTACCCAATCTGAATATTTGATCTCCTGTAAGAACCCAGCATTGAACTGTCTTTTGACCTCTTCTTTTATTTTTAGCACCACATCAGGTCTCATCCTCCTGAGCTTCTGCTGAACTGGTTTATAATCCTCTTTTATGGGAAAACGATGTACCACGACGCTAGTACTTAGTCTGGGCATATTCTGGTATGACCAAGCGAAAACATCTTTGAATTCTCGAAGCAATTCAGTGAGGTCTTGCTTTGTCTTTGCGGCGATTTCAGTTCCAATTTTCACATCCTTTCCCTCCTCTAGGCTCACGATTTCTAATGATTCCCTATAAGGTAGGATCTGCTCATCCTATTGTTCTACCATTCTCGACAAGTCTGGAGATATACCACGGTCTTCGTCATCTTCAAATTCGTGAGATCCCTCTAAACACATGTCTTGCTCAAAAAGCTCTGTGTTTGAAACAGCGTCATTCATGTCGTTGATATCTAAGGACCTATGAGGGCATATCAAAGAATATACCAAGAAAATATAAATTTATGAATAATTATTTGTACAATAAGGTTATAAATGAAGGAATTATTTGCAGGATAATCAATTAGAAAGTGCTTATTTGTATAAAAAGAAAAAAGAATAATTGCTCGAAATGAATGTAAAGATGTATTTCATTAGAATAACTATGTTCAGGCTCAAGCCTTTTTCACAAAGGATCTCCTATCATTTCCAGGCTAAAACAACAAGAATGTTCTGAGCATTACTCTGAATAAGCCCTAAAGACTACAGGGATTTCTTCCGCAGTCCAGTTGTTTAGCTCGCTTCCAGGTTCGTAAGGACAGATCTCCAACAAGGCTCTTTTCCCAGATGTTTCTATAGAATTGACATGAACATTTTCCAACATCTCTTCAATGTCTTCACTTCTGGACACCCCACGCTCAGGATGAATAAATCCACCCGATACAAAAGATGTAAATATGTAGGGAAAGGACATAGGCTCCCACTTAACCTCTTTCCCGCTCAACCGTGCCCTTCTTCTCCCTTGTCTTTTCTCTACTTCTTTGTTCTTCTGCTTCATGTCTGGCTTGTATCCTAAGCCATAACTATCAAACTTTTCCTTTAGTATAGGTGCTTCAATTTTTCCTTGAAGGTATTTTCCTAATACTTTCCCGGGTGAAGCTCCTCTTCCAATCATCAATCGCAGCCCCATCTCCGTGGTCCTGGATATTTTTGGTACCAGAATTCTACTTCCTTCAGCAATAAACATCGCGTTCACGAATTCTAATGACTGAAAAGAGCATTCTATTGTCTCCTCATCAATCTCCACATAAGGTGCATCACTAGTTACTGTTGCGATGATATCTTCCTCCGCATTTATTGTTATCACCCGACCCTCTAACACTATCTTCACTTTCTGGAGTAGCGATGAAGGTACTGCCCCTGCTGAGTGTATCCAAGGTCTTCCTAACAAACAGTTGTAGGAAGGCTTAATATCCATCACCAAAAATTCCACCTCATAAGTAATTGGACCTATCCTTAATGGTACTTCGATTCTCCCTATAACCCTCTTTTTCGTTCCATCAAATGCCCTTACTATGCTCTGGCACACTTTCATGTGCGAACTATCCACCGATAACCAACTAAGAGTAGATAAAGGTAATACGTTCAGTGCAGATCCATTATCAACCAGGACCCCCGGGAGTGTGTACCCTTTGCATCGGGCAGTAACGTGCAGGGCTTTAGTAGAACCCCTCCCTCCAGATGGTATTTCGTCATCACTGAAGAAAATAAAATTGTCAGCACTTATATTGTTGACCAACCGATCCAGCTTGTTCACCGAAATATCATCCGCCACATATGTTTCATTTAGTACTTTCAATAGCGCATTTCGATGTTCTTCTGAACTTAAAAGTAAAGCCAATATAGAAATGCGGGCCGACTGTTTGCGTAATTTTTCCACAATGCTGTATTCGCTGTGTTTCAAAAACTTAAAAAATTCCTTTGCCTCCTCCTCTTTTATTGGCTCATTAACCAATGGTTCAACTTCCACTGCCTTCCCTTTCATCTGCTCTTTTTTTCCCATTCTCTTCTCTTGACGATTCTACCTGAGTGTCATATCACTTCCCATTGCGTGTATAAGAACGTATTTCCTGATTTCTTTCTGCTTCTTTTCCCAAAATTGTCACGTTACATCCATAATTCTACGGGACCATTTTGTTATCCTTGTATGGGAAATTTGATGGTTTCTATATTACAATTTTTGGTGTCATCTGGACTCTAAACTCATTGCTCCGAGCGCATAAAATGATGACCACAGGATGATTCGTTTCCGTAGTCTTCATTGCCAACTCTGATGCTCAAATATTTCTTTTTTCCTCTACTTCTTCATAAAACCTCATCTCTTTATTATCCATCATGCTTTGGACCACAGCCTTAAAACCCTCACATTCCTGAATCTCATGTCCTACCTCACGGTGGAACTCACAATAGCCTTCAGCCTCATACCTTTCTTCAGAACCTGAAATAACTAGTCCCCTCTTCGCCATCTCTCTCCAAACCCATTTCAACGGGGTTTTTACTTCAGCAATGTCGCTCTTGAATTTTTCTCCTCTGCTTTCACTCATCATATTCACCCCCTTATCAGCATGATTAGGCAACGAATTTTCTGCGTTAGGTGAGTCATCAAATTTGACAACACCCATGCTGATGAGTCTCTCAACTACCTTCTTGAAAGCCGTGTAATTTTCTATTGAATGCCCTGTAATTCCCGCATGGTAATCACATTGCGCATTCATATCATACCATTTGGGATACGGGGGTTGCAAAGGGCTTAAGTAAAAGGGGGAGACAACTTGTGCATTGAGCAACTTCTGATACAGCTCCTTGTATGACATTGGAATTGATGTGAACTAGGGCTTCTCAGTACCCTGTCTTGCGCCAGATTCTTGTCTTGCTGAAGCTTGTTGACTAGTAGCCACCTTTCTTGGCTGATTCACTGTAACTGACTTGTTGTAGGCATTTACGTTGTTTACTTTATTTTCCTTTCTTCTCGAGGCTGACCTTTTGTTACTCTCTCCTGCTTCATTTTCCCGTTTCTTATGGCATTTTCAATCATTTCGCTATTCATTACTATATCTGAAAAACTTTTGGTTGCACTTCCCAGTATGTGCGTGATGAACGGGGCTTTTAAGGTATTGATAAAGAGCATTGTGGTCTCTCTTTCTAGGAGCGGTGGTTGGACTTGAATAGCAACTTCCCTCCATCTTTGTGTGTACTGCCTGAAACTCTCACTTGGTTTCTTCTCCATATTTTGTAACGTAATTCTATCGAGGGTCATATCCGTTACATGGTTATACTACTTCATGAATGCCTGTGCTAGGTCCCTCCACGAACCAATTTTGGTACGACTCAATTGATTGTACTATTTAGATGCTGCCCCTACCAAACTGTCCTGGAAATAGTGGATTAACAACTGATCATTATTAACGAAGCCAGTCATCCTTCTACAGAACATAGTGATGTGGGCCTCGGGGCAACTAGTTCCATTATATTTCTCAAATTCAGGCATCTTGAATTTGGGAGGCAGTACTAAATCTGGGACTAAGCTTAGATCTTTAGCTTCGATTCCTTGATTACTATCAGCGCTTTCCAAGGCTTTGAATTTTTCCTCCAACCATCTATACCTATCTTCCCATTGTTTTGGCAATTCTGCGCTTGTTCTTCCTCCTTCATCTGTTTCATCTAAATCTGGAACAGTATGATTGATTGGGTTTTCTGCCGGGTTTAAACTCGATCGTCCTTAAAAAATTGTGGCACCAGTTTGTAATTGTTGCGGCCTAATTGTGACAGACTGTTCTCTCGGGTACATTTTAGTTTGGGTTCATACATTTGGTGGAGTGAAACCTAAAGGATATAATGGATCCTCACTACCCTCTCCATGATCGGCCATAGGGCCCTTTCCTTTATCTACTCCTCCCGTCAATAGATGGGTCAATTCAGCCATGGCATCTTTTTGAGCTTTAATCATTTTTTCTATCATGTCTTCTTGAATTTTATCTAGTCGTTCTTGCATTTGTGCTTGCAAGCGTTCTTGCATATCCATTTGCATTTGCTCCAATTTCCCTAATCTTTGGTCCATTTCCTTAGTTTTCCGTCGAGTACCGTATTGATGCTTAATTGGTGAGCCTTTGTCGGTTTCCAGGTTAACTGTAATGATTTTAACCAATTAGAGTCTTTTGGTGGACTTTAATGCATATGATGCAATGTAATGCAATGCATGAATGCAAAAAGGCGTCGATTCTGATTCAATTTCATTTAGGAATCTTTACTAGAAAACAAAATTATTTACATAAAACAGGTTACATATATGCTCTTGCCCTAATGCTCAGAACTTTAATTTTCCTAAGTAATGAGGCTAATTCCTGTCCCCGACTTGATTCCAGCTCATATTTTATGCTCAGTGAATCGACTTGTACCGCCAAAGTCTGTAGGTGATCAGCTACCTCCCGGATTTGAACCACGGCTTCTCCCATGATACGATCTCTATTTTCAACTTGACTCTGAAGATGATAAAGCTGCTCACTCTGACAACTTTTGTTGGCTTCCAAGTACTCAGTTTGGATCTCGCAACTTCGCAATGCCGATTCCAACTCCTCTATTCTTCCTTTCATTTCTTCGATCTTACTCAAGCTCGCCCTCAACTCCATTGCCGAATTTCAACTTTGATACTGATGAAGAGATCTTTCTAACTCAGTCACCCTGTCTTTTAGTTCACATTTTTCCTTTCGATTTTTTGATAAACTCTTTTCTAAAGCTCCATTTTGCGTTTGGACCTCTCGAAATTTCTTTTCCTATCCATCAGCCTTGACCTTTTCTTCCCGAATCTCTTGACGCCATTGCTCTGAAGTTTTCCCTAACCCAGCAGTTCTTATTGACAACCTCAACTTCTTATAGTTTGTCTTCAAACTGTCCAGATCCTCCTCAGCATTGTTCTTACCTTTTCTTAATTTCTCAGTCTCTAACTTTTGAACATCCACATCTAATCCCAAGTGCATCTTTTCTTCTTCCAACTGCTCAATCTTCTTTTCAAGCTCTGCATTCCTCTTTTCAAAATCTTGTTTCATAATTTCCAATTCGGAGGGAACAACCCGCAAATGTTCCTCTATCGATTGACTATCTCCTTGACCTGACTTTGAAATGTTATCATTGATCCTTCTAACCCACCATTCATTATATTCATGAGTCGTGGTTGGGCCTACGGCTAATCTCTTCATCCGTCGAGTTTGGTCCCATGCCCTGTTTACCTCTGGGATCTTCTTTTTATATCCATCGTCTTTATATGAGAATTCAAACTCAGCTAGGCCTTGGGTTGCAGGTATAAACTACCTTGACCTATACTGCCTTAGCACCATCAATGGAGCATAACCAACAGCTCCCCAAATTCCAAGTAATAGGATCCAATCAAAATTACCATATTGATACAAGATTTCATCCGGAAGCAACCACGGGGCCCTCCACTCAACGTCCTCCTCTTAAAGATTTTGAAGAATGGCCAACCATTTCTCTTCTGAGATATCATCTCTCCTTGGTGTAGTTGCTATCTCTCTTAATGGAGAATAGTTTCTGGAGAAGACTCGATACGAAACCTTATCAACCTTCCAAAAATGGTTGTGGAAACATGCAAGAAGAAGCTGCGCACATCCGATGAATCTGCCTTCACCTGTCCTTCTACAAGCATTTAGTGACCTGAAGGTTTCTGCTAGAATGGCTGGGACTGGTGTAACCATCTTTTCAAGTCGATCAAAGAGGTCTGAGGCGGCTTCATCTACGTGCCCTAGTGCCTTAGGAAAAATTACTAGCCCATAAATGCCTAGAGCAAAAACGTCGACCCTTTTTCTTGTATCAGGGTGTACCAAAACCAGCTCTTGCAGGCTTTTCCAATGGATGCATCTGCTTTCCCCCTTCTGCTTGATCCGTGTCGTGACCCACTGCTCCCCCATTCCGGTGATGTTCATCAACTTCTTCACAAAGGTTGGGACATTAACGGCTCTAGAGTAGACTTTATCAACCTGGATCTTTGGGCAATGAAGCAAAGCTGTATACTCTTCTATAGTGGGTACTAAATCAACCCTTCCAAAGGTAAAGCAACTATATGCAGGGTTCCAATACTAAACGAAAGCCCAAAACAAATACTCATCTACCTTAATGTCGAGTAGATACGGCAAATCCCCGTAACTAGAGTTCAACAACTGCTTAGTTTCGTCATTCCAATGATCCCTTATTACCTTTAATTCCTGAAGGCTATTTTGCGTCACACTGATACGGGTGTAATCCCATAACTCCGACGTATACCCCTCTGCTAGACTATCTCCTTTCTCTGATTGTGCTTTCTCTAACCACACACGGACAGCAGCATTGTCCTCTACTTTATCAAGAAATCTGTTCTCCATGCCAAGATTTTTAATTTAGTAATCGAACCTGAATCGACACTTTTTTGTATATGAAATGACATGCGATCAAAGAAAAAAAAACTACGCGTTAGCACAACATAGAAACTCAACTTCGAGCAAGTAAAAGGCATTAAACACCTATATGGGTAACCGCTAGGGTTTCTGCAATATAATCAAAGGTAGGCTCTTAGGGTTTTCTATATGCAGTTTGGTTCTAGAGTTGAGGTACCCGAACCAGCAGATTCCTCGATCCTCACCCATTATAGGCTCATACGGACCGAGTTTTGTTCAGGGGAACACATTTCCCTATGGCTGCACGAAGATGAAAATCTCACGAAGACATAGGTATGGATGTATCTCGGAAGCGATCCACTATCCTGCACGGAGGTGAAAACCTCACGAAGGACTAGTTTCTCACTCCCACTTAAGAGGGCAAGACTAACAGTCTTATGCAATATGATGCCAAAGTATAAAACAACAATTATACAAACAAATGCAAAGAGAGGATCATAATTTTTCCAAATCAAATTTTCAATTTTCGATAATAAGACAAGAAAAAATCAATTTTATGGCTTGACTCTCTAAATGGGTCCCCAGTGGAGTCGCCAAGCTGTCGAAACCACTTTTTGAAAAATCAAAATTTTAGTTATCGACTTATTAAAAATGAAAGTTTGGGAGTCGCCACCGATCTTATATTGAGGTGTGATCGGATCACCTTGAAAATAATTTTGGTCTGCAAAATTTGAGAAAATAGGTTCGGGAGCCGGTTACGCTCGAGGAAGGGTTAGCACTCTCGTGGCGCCCAAAATTGGTACCGAATTGAGTGTTTAATGTCTTAATATTGAGATTTTGAAAAGATTTTAAAACACAATCCTTATTATTTTTATTCATTTTGCAAAAGATGCTTGGATAAATCGATAGGAATGCTAAAGACCATCTCATCTCAAAGTAAGAAAATGCCATACCCAATGCATTAGGACACGACATTTTTGGTCCTCGAGAAAGAGCTTGTCTTTGCTTTTCAAAATTTTTGAAGTTAAAAAGGGATATTCAATTACTTGAAGTCAGGTGAAAAGTCGAAACTCAATACGTTAGAGCACGATTCCTCAAGATTTCTAGCATTGAACACAACCCTTATTATTTAAAAAAATACCTCCTTTCGAGAAAATGACATGTCGCATCCAATGCATTAGGACACGTAGTGTCAAATTTCGAGAATGAGTTTTTATTTACGTTTCTTAATTGTAGAAAATTTTCGATCATTTAGATTCAACGAGAAAAAATTGGAACCCAATGCGTTAGGACCCCATTTTCTCGAGAATTCCAAATGTCGAGGGTTGTGTTGTTTTGAAAACTTTAAAAAAAAAAGGGTTTTAACGCTTTAGTGAAACTAAATATTTTAGATTAGAACGACGGGATGTTAATATACAACACGAAACTATGATTAATGAGCTAAAGTGTATACCAAGTAATCATCAATAAACAGCAAACAATAATAAATGACGTAATACAAATGCGGGCAATAATATCCAACACGCACCATACGAACACAAATATCAACATTTAACAACTAGATGAGTTAATCGTCGATTTTGGAACAAGATCTAAGCGAAACAACATAAATAAAATGCAACAAATTTTCAAGTAAATAAAATGAACAATGAAATGCATCAAAAGGTTCGAAATAACTACTATGTGAAATAATAATATACAAGCAAATTTTCAAATAAATATTTCATGAAATAAAAAAGCTCAAAATATATACATGTGCTAGTTTAAATAGGTGATGCATACAAAACACACAGAAAAACTTTGTAACAGTATGTGCTAAATTTAAATAGTAATTTAAAATAATAGTAATGATATATAAGAGTTAAATAAATAAGATAGAACGACGAATCTAAAAAACAAGGTTTTCGTGCATAAAACTATCATTTGAAAATAATAATATAATTATATACACATATACTAAAAAAGGAATTATAAGAATAATAATAATAATAATAATAATAATAATAATAATAATATTACATACGCACATATACCATACTATCTTAGAAACTAGCTTCGTATAAAACAAATGTATAAAAATATAATAAAACAATAATAAAAAATAAGTATGATAATAAAATAACAAATTTCTTAAATATAAAAAAAAAACTAACGATCACAAGGATTAAATTGCAAACAGCATCGAATCAACAAAAAAAAATAAAATTAAAGAAAAATAGGAGGACCAGGCTGCAAGGCGCGTATTACATGGGGGCCTGATTGGGAAATATCCCGCTTCCCCAAAACGCAGTGTTGCAAGCCGGGCCGAAATGGAACGAAAGCAGAATATGAGGGCTAAATCAAAAAAGGAAAAGGGACTTGATTTAAAAGAAAACAGAAAAGGGAAGGGCAGGTCGCGCAAATATCCCTCCCTATGCCAGAACGCGCGGGTCTAACCGCGTCTGGGTCGGGTCATCGGGTCGCGCACTAAAACAACGCCGTCTGAGAGCCACTGAATCAGGCAATACGGCGACGTTTATTGACTCCCTTTTTTAATCCCTCTTTAAACCACCAGTTAACCTAAACAGACATAAAAAAAACCTAAAAATCCTATTCCTTCTAAAACAAAAACTGAAAACAAAAGGGGATGCGCCGTTCGACGAATCGATTTCCCAGACCATTCGATTCCCCCTCGACTCCGATGATGACGGAGGAGAGAGGATGCGGTCACCAGGTACTTTCTTCCCTTCCTACTCTCATCTCATGGTTTCACATGTAAAAAGAACAGGAAATGAAAAAGAAAAGAAGAAAGGAAAAGCATCAAAGAAAAACAAATCACCTTTTTCAAATCTTTTTTTTTATTTTGATTCCTCTCAATATTTTTAGTATTTTGTATACAAAAATATCTCTGTGTTCTTAATACCCCCTCTTTCAAATCTCTCCGTCTCTTTTATAGTCTCTATTTTACAGAAGAAAATGAAAATAAAAATCGCCCCCGTTCTCCCTTTTTTTGTTTCTTTCTCTCTCTCTCCTTCTTTTTTGTATCGTTTGTGTCTTCTTTCTGCTTGTTTGTGCGTCTCTTGCAGGTACGGAGGGCAGGTGTGCGGACGTGGAGGTACGGAGACGATGGCGCATGTGCGAGGGTCGAGGCTTGGCACGTGCGGGAAGGCGAGGGGGCATCTGCTGCGGCGCTAGGGACCCTTGCTGCTAGGGTTTTCTGATTTTGCGTCGTTGGGCCACATAGCAATTGGGCCATTGTTTTAGGAATTGGGTCTACCGTATTGGGTCAGATTAGGTTTGGGCTTAATTGGGTTTGGGTTAGGGGTATCCGGGCTGTATGTATTGGGTTAGATTTTTATTGGGTTAATATTTCTGTATTTTGGACTTTTGGATTTATTTAATTTGGTTTATTTATTACGGGCCCGGGCAAAAATGGGCTATTACAGACTGAGAACTGAAAAAAAAAAAGAAAAAAAAAAGAAGAAGAAGAAGAAGAGAAAGGGTCCATAAGGGTTTTGGGATATAAGCAAGCACTGTCAGGTTTTTTAACTTTTTAAACTGGATGAGCTGTAAATGGCCCGCATAGAATAGTTGCCGCTTAGATGCCCAACTATTTCCTTTTATTAATTTGTGGATTAAGCATCACAGACAGTGTGAGCACTGAGCCTACCAGAAATTAGAGGAACTCCTGCATACTTACATGCAACTACCAGGTTGAAAGCATATAACCTGTTGTATCTCTTGAAGAATACAGGATTCACACAGGCAGCAAAAATTTCAGACTTGGCACTGGATCAATTTTTCTAGTTGAAGACTTGAGAAATCGTTGAGCGTTACAATACATTGTAATCACAATACCAGATATCTCCTTTGCAATAAACAAAGTATGTCAGTTCATGCATAAGCCACTTTATCTTCATTTTAAAGCTGTCAAACGGATTTTGAGGTACTTACAGAATACCTTGGATCATGAGTTGGTGTTTACTCCAGCTTCAAAGCTGTCCCTCGAAGGATATTCAGATGCAAACTAGGGAACTAACATTGATGATCATAGGTCAACTACTAGGTTTTGTATGTTTCTCGCTGGTAATCTAGTTTCATGGAGCTCAAGGAAGCAATAGGTAGTTTCTCGGTAAACGACAGAGGCTGAATATAGGAGCTTGGTTTATGCCACGGCAGAAGTGATTTGGTTACAATCCTTGCTGTCTGAGTTACATGTGAAAGTCAGCAGCAAAGCAATGATGTGGTGTGATAGTTCAGGAGCAATAAGCAACAAATCCGGTTTTACATTCGAAATTCAAGCAAGTTGAGTTAGACCTATTCTTTGTTAGAGAAAATATTGTTGCAGGAACACTTAAAGTTGGTCATGTTCCAAGTCAAGACCAAGTTGTTGATATCCTCACTAAACCATTGTCAGCTGGATTCTTCACTAAGTTCAGAATTTAGCTTAGAGTTCTTAGCAGGACTGACGAGTTATAAGGTAGCAGAAGATAGGAGTTGCCAAGTAGGGGGAATGTTATGGAAATGGAATGTATAACAGAGAATTAGTTAAAGTCTGTTAAGGTGGTTAGAGTTGTTAACAGCTAGGGCAACTGTTTCTGTTTACAACTAAAGTCTGATGTATTAAATAGCAGACTAATGTCACTGCTATAATCAAGAGAGTTTTCATGAAATGATTCTTTTCAACCAATTGTTTTCACTTTACAATCAATTATTTTGCTGTTTCAATTGATTGTTTTGCTTTTCAATCGATTGTTTTCGCTATCTACTGATATCTCAACACATATCCATCAAAACAGCTACAAATCTTCCCATTCAAAATAATGTCACCTGCAATTGTGCTTTGAAAATCTTTTTCTGAATAAACAATTAGTTAATTAATTTAAAAATTAGTGTAAGATATTAATTCATAAGATGCTTTAATTACGGTAAATGTAAAATATAACATATTTTATATAAAAAAACATATTTTAATCAATTGTGGACGTCAACAATTCCCAAAGTAATTAAAGATAGAAAACTTTGCAAAAGTATATAAATAGAAATTTCTTCCATGTAATGTAAACCTTACAATTTCCGAATTCTTCTTTAGTATTTAATGGCTTACCTACCAATATTGCATAGTTGGAAAGGCTAATTGCTTCTTCATCTTTTGACCTATATCAAGCTGCAATAAGAGGATTAGTGTTATAATATCCAAAAACTTTCATGTGCAAATTCACCAACATGCAATGTGCTGTGCAGGAAAAATTATACTAATTTTGTCCATAGCAAAATAAAAGTTCCTTCTGACATAGTCCAAATCCCATATCGAGAGCGCATGCCAAGCCTAAGGCAGAGACGCATGATAAAAGAAATATCAATATGAGTTTAAGCTTATACCTTTCTCGGCCTTTTGGCTAAGATCAAGTGTAGTATCTGTTCTTATCAGTTTAATATCTGATACGTGGATCATTGATCCACATGATATTAAATTAATATTTTTAGGGGGAGAACTCATTGACAATAGCTTGCTATTGGGGTTCTCGAGTGTCGTCTTTGTTTTGCACTACTGCATTGTTCTGGCACACCCCTCCGATTGTAGTTTTAACCTTTTGAACCAATAGACGGTAGCTTCTTATTTGGGTTGTATTAATAATTGAGCTGGAAATCTGTTTAAAGACACTATTTTAAGGGTTAATGTACTTGAGGTTTAGTCCAAACCATAGGAATATAATTTCTCATTATTTTCAACTGCATTCCTTAGTTACTGTTTGCCCTCCTATATTAGGTTAATTGTTAGAAGCTATTTGATTTTAATTTCACTTTTACGATCATTGAAAATCTAATAAGCATCTACTGTTCGAAGTTCTAAGCATAGAAACAATGCTTAATATGTGTATATAACATTTACATGGCTTCACACACATGGTGCCGTGTTCTTCAACTAAATACCATGTAAATTAGTCTTCAATCGAGATGGAGTTTGGAACTTGTACACTAAGGCTGTTGCCTTTGTGAAGCTGGAGGATCTTCATCAATTGAGTGAATTTTAAACTCAGAGGTATTGGAGTTGGATAAATGCTTGACTAATCTCAGAGGAAGACTTGAAGTGAACGATCGTCTTTTTGGTGGCATTCTTGTGAATGTGTCATGGTGTCTTTATGGTATTGTTCCGCAACGCCAACAGCATGGCTAATGCCTAGGCGAATGCCGAGTTTTGATCGTGCTGCGTGGTGGTGATTTTTCTCTAGTTGACATTTAGAGCTGTTTTATGTGGCTTGTTTTATATGGTTTACTGGTGTTTTCTGCTTTTGTTTTGGTGTATCGTTTTGGTTGGGGTTTTCTTTTATGTTGTTTTGTCTTTATAATCCCACTGTTTTCAGTAGTTGTTTTATTTCTAATATAATCATTTTGATGGCCGAGAAAAAAAATAAGTAAAAATTTTATGTGAGGCTTTACGAACCGCTTAATCTAAGAGGACTAGGAATGAAGAAGCTTTATAGGCGGTGACAAAATATGTATTCTTGTTCTTCCAATCTTACTAGCATCATTTACAACTTGTATATTCCAATTTATTTCGTATCAAAACACTTATATTTAATCAGTTGCACCACTAACTATTTAAAAGTTTTTTTAATTTATATTTTTATCAATTAACGATAATCAACGATAACGTAACTCAATCATATAAGATATGTGATATAAAACTCACATAAACACTATCTTTTGATCGGATATGATCGACCGAGCTTTGATCTATCAATCTCGGTCAACTTCTAATTTTAATATTTTATTTTCTTAAATATATATATTTGAATTATTTATATCTTCTATAATTATATATTATTTTATTTTATGTAATTTATCTATTATAAAAGAATAAAATTTTAACAATTAAAAATGAATTTTTATATAATTTATAAGCTTTTATTTTGAAAATTTGGATATTTTCTAATATATATTTTAAATGTTTTGATACAAAATTTTAAATTTTATAGAATTCATCTATAATATATAAGCAAAACTTCATATCCTTTTATTTTTCATGGTGTTACTAAATTAACATTAGAATTTTTTAATATATCACTAACTATGTATGATAATCATAAAATTAATAACATTTAATCATTAATTATTGGATATTTAACTTTTCTCGATTTTATTATGACAGTAAACAAACAATAATATTAATTAAACAAATTATTCGATTGAACTTTGTATTTATATTTAATTACACTTACTATTTTAAATTAACAATCAAAATTAAAATTTAGTAGTATAGATAAATGTGTTGACTTCCATAGTCACTTAAGTCTCGATTGAGTATTCATTTTTATGGTCATGATCCTGCTTTAGTATAGTTTCACATTTGCAATAATAAATACCAGTACTTATGTCTTAATTTTCTAACGAAACGAAGATAAGAGATAGCGATAAAATGCATCCTTTTGATATTTCAATATCTTAAGACATTTTCTTTTAAAGTTTGATTATTTAGGCAAATTGGGTCTTTCTTCTTCAAAACATAACATTTTAGCCTTAATGAAATTCCTAACCATGTATTTCAAAGTAGAACAATTGTTCATTGAGTTATGATCATTTTCGTAATGATAGCTACAGCGCTCATTAATATTATACTAGTTTAGATAAGAAGATTTACAAGGTTTTGATAAAATGATGAGGTGGAAAAAGCGAAAGTAAAAACTTCGATGTACATCATAGGAATTGAGATGAATTAATTCTTTGTCCGCTTATTAGGCCATTCTTACCATTTTCACTATGTATGTATTGTTCATCTGCTCCTCTTCCTTTGTTAAGCACATCCTGTACAAATTAAACTTTCAAAAAGAAAATGGCCGACTCATGTATTATGAATACCATTTTTTATTATGTAGACTTCACCTCAATAAAATTTGTTGCATATGGAACAAATACAGTTCAATCAATGTGTTCTATTAAGTACTTTAGTCATGAATCATGACTTACACTAATTAGGATAAGATAGGCTTTCGATTTTTCTTTCCTTGAAACATAGCTTGGACAAGGATTTATAAATATAGATATGATTTATACACTTAATAATCCTAAGTGGAATCATAGTGTTTCAATCTTAAATTAGTTAATATGAAATTATCACTTAAATTCAGGTGTATTATACATAGCAACAATGAGCATGCTTTTTATATTTACTGGAATTTAAAGGATTGATATTTGATATTGAAAAGTATTTAGCACATTACTATAGAATTAACAACGATGTTGATAAAATAAAACAATATTATTTTGTTTATTTATTTTGCTCATAAGCAAATAAAGTCTAGCTCACCATGTTGTAATCCCATAAAGCCGAGCATCAAATAAATTATGTTAAATAAATATTAGGATAAATTACACTATTAGTCAATTTTAGTGTGTTTATGTTTGGTCATCAAACTACAAAAATTTTAATTTCATCACTAACGTTTTAATTATTAGTTCTGTTTTAGTCATTCTTTGTTAAATCGTTAATGAAAATAATGATGTGACATTTTTAATGAATATAATAACACAATTAGTTCACATCCCTAACATATGATAAACAAAACATAAGGGTGGGGCATATAAAGAGAGAATATCACAACATTTAAACATCCCTGTACGGGCTGCGGCATATAAACCTGGACGAAGTCAATGGGTCATCATGAGTCTCATGGCCTAGGGTAACGAGTAAGTGACCTCAATTGCACTCGGGAGGAAACGATCCTCTACACAGCTTCAATAAGGTTATATATGTTACACAGTGAGCTTATTGCTCATTTTGTCTTATTTGAATTTCAGGTAACTTTCAGACTTAGGCGGGTCGACGTAGCAGGAATTCAATCACTTTCAAATTGATTATTTTACTAGTTTATCTAGACTTATTAGTACTAACTTTTCGGATTGTTGTTCTAAAGATTGGATTTACATGGTTTGCTTTTATTTAATTAAATGACTTTAAATTGTTTGAACTTTAAGTAATACAAGTCGGACTTTTTAAAAATGTTTATTGTAACTCTCTAAAATTGGTCATAATGTTTAGGTTGGGTTTAGGGTGTTATCATTTTCGTCTTTTGACCAATATTAAGCTACAATAAGAGGACTAGCGTTATAATATCCAAAAATTTTCATGTGCAAATTCTCCAACACGCAATGTGCTGTGCAGGAAAAATTATACTAATTTTGTCCATGGCAAACTAAAAGTTCCTTCTGACATAATCAGAATCCCATAACGACAGCGCAAGCCAAGGCTAATGCAGAGATGCATTATAAAAGAAATATCAAGACGAGTCCAAGGTCATACCTTTCTCGGCCTTTTGGCTAAGATCAAGTGTAGTATCTGTTCTTATCAGTTTAATATCTGATACGTGGATCATTGATCCACATGATATTAAATCAATATTTTTAGGGGGAGAGCTCATTGACAATAGCTTGCTATTGGGGTTCTCGAGTGTCGTCTTTGTTTTGCACTACTGCATTGTTCTGGCACACCCCTTCGATTGTAGTTTTAACCTTTTGAACCAATAGACGGTAGCTTCTTATTCGGATTGTATTAATAATTGAGGTGTAAATCTTTTTAAAGACACTAATATTTCAAGGGTTAATGTGCTTGAGGTTTAGTCCAAACCATAGGGCTATAATTTCTCATTATTTTCAGCAGCATCCTTAGTTACTGTTTGCCCTCCTAAGTTAATTGTTAGATGCTATTTGATTTTAATTTTTGACTTACTATGTAATATCCTCAAAACCCCCTTAGTAAAAAATAATATGAGATAGATTCTTAGGTTGTGTTTAACAATGATTAAAAAAGGTACTTTTAAAAGAAAAATTTTGCTAAACAAATAACTTTTAGTTGGAATGAGTGACTTTTCAAAAGTACTTTTAGGGCCAGTTCTTCATTGCTTTTGAAAAGTGCTGTGGAAATGTGCTTTTAAGAGGTGCTTTTGAAAAGTTTGGTTTAAAATTTGAGTGTTTAGCATTACTGTCAAAAAGTACTTTTGAGAAATAAAATGTCCATTTTAGACATGTTATTATCAAGTAACAAATATGCATTTAAATAATATTTAAATTAGTTAATATTATTATATTTTAGTAATAATATAAACAAATTATTATAACTTGTTAATATTTTAATATAAGAAATATAAATTGTAAATATTTTAAGCAATAAATATTGATTATTTATAAAATTTAATTAGAATATATAAACTATATTTTAAATATTTAAATATAACCATTAAATATTTGTAATTAGTATTTTAAAAAATATTTTTTTTTATTTTTAATTATGATTTTAACACAATTGTAATTAAGCACCAAGAAAAAAAAGAAAAATACTATGTTATCGGAGGGGTGAAAGAGTAATTAAGCACCAAAAGCGCTTTTAAAAAGCACTTCTGAAAAGCTAAAAATTTCAGCTAAAAGCAGCTTGTTCTTCACAGCTTTTCTTGAGCTAAAAGCACATCTGGAAGCATTATTACTTTTTTATACCTCCATTTTACTTCTACCATTTGTCATTCACTTTAAATTGCAAATGCTAATGTAAATTGTTTAATATTTATATTTGGTATATAAATATTACTCCTTTATGAAACTTTAATCCAAATACATGTAATATTTTACTTTGTTAGGTTTATATTTTCTATGTTATGTTAATATTTAATATGGGTTATATATTCAAAATAAATTTTAAAATAAAATCATTAACTAAAAAAGTATTTCTTAAAATAATACAAATGTGTTAATATCTAATTACAAATATTTAATGGTTATATTTAAATATTTAAAATATAGTTTATATATTCTAATTAAATTTTATAAATAATTAATATTAATTGCTTAAAATATTTAAAATTTATATTTCATATATTAAAATATTAACAACAATTTATAATAAATTATTTTTATATTCTTGCTAAAATATCATAATATTAACTAATTTGAATATTATTTAAATGCATATTTGTTACTTTATAATACTATTTCTAAAATAGACATTTTATTTCTCAAAAGCATTTTTGACAAGTAATACTAAATTCTTAAATCTTAAACAAAACTTTTCAAAAGTACTTCTCAAAAGTACTTTTCCACAACACTTTTAAAAGCACTTTTCAAAAGCAATGCTAAACTAGTTAATGAAATAAGATATAAATAAAGTAAAGGATAAGTGTTAGAGAAAATGAAATAAAAAGTATATTGTGAAATACTAATTTGAGCTAGGGACTAAATCGTAAAGATATGAAAAGTTTCGTAGTCCAAGTGTAAATACTTAAAATGTGAGGGGTTAAAGTATAAATATGGAAAAGTTGAAGGGCTAATAGTGTAAATATATAAAAGATGAAAGAGTTTAATGAATGAATAAGGACTAAATTGGATAAATGGAAAATTATGAGGACTAAATCACAATTTATCAAATTAATTATTATTCAAGGATGAAACTTTAAGGATTATGAAGGGCTAAATGGTCAATTAGCATGAGAAAGAACTCTAGAGTGCAATGATGACATGGGAGATATTTTAATGATATTTTAAATTAGGTAATTAGATAAATGTTATAATATTAATATTTTAATTAGATTTTTGTTAATATTTTATTATGTAAATGATTGGTATAAAAGAGAGGAAAGATGAAGAGAATTCATCATCTTTTTACATTTCAATTTGAGGGATAGGTAGAGAAGAGAAAGTTTTATTTTTCTTACAATTTAGTCCTTTTCCATGAAAATCCAGCTTTTCATCTTGAAAATTTCTTTAGACACCAAAGAGAAAAGATAAAGTAGAGATTCTAGAGAATATGTTCATCAATTTAGAAGCAAAAAAATTGTAGATGAAAGTGAAGAAAATGAGAAGAAAAGGGAAGGAAAGTGGTGAAGATGAGGAAGGAAGGGAAATGAAGAAGAGGGGAAGAAATTCTTGACAAAGGGGGTAAGTTTCATACTAACCCTTTCCTGTATTTTAATAGATTGAGTTGCCCTAAAAAAAAGATTGAGTTAAATATGTTGTGAATGAGATGTGTGAAACATGTATTTTAATCTAAATATTAGAAATAAAAAGTATTTGATAAAGTATAGAGATTTGAAATGCTAAATTGGTAAGTAAGAGAAAATATGATTTGTGTTGTGAAAAGTACTAAGATTAAGAAATGAATATTTAATCTAGACAAAAACATAAGTGATTAAGTTGAATATTAATCAAAATATGGTGATTATGTATGATTGAATTAAAGATAGTGCAAAGAATAGACCTGTTCATGGGTCGGGCTACCCGCCAAAGCCCGAAAGTCTGTCCGAAATTTGGGATGGTTTGGGTAAAAATATTATTCGAAAAATGAGTTTAGGCAAAAAAATTAGGGTTGTTTAAAATATGGGTCGGGCTTGAGCTTGAAAATAGGCTCGAGCTTGAAAATTCAAGCCTCGAGCCCGACCCAGCCTGACCCATTTTTAAGTTTATAATACTTTATATTATATTGTTTTTATATATTATATAATTTAAAACACATTAAAAAAGATAAACTTATACTAAACATATAATACTACTCTAATGTAAACATTAAAATAGTGTTAAGATGACTATATAAAAAAAATTCAATAAATAAAAATGTATAAAATTATTAAATATTAAAATAATATAAAATAAATATTTTAAAAAAAATTAAAAATAATATGGGCGGACCTAAAATGAGCTTGGGTTAGCCTTCTGCAGATATATGCGAGTTTGGGCAAAATTTTAAGCCCATGTTTTGGGTTGGGCCAATCTTAGACAAGCATAAATTATACTAATATCATGCTTAGGTCCGACCCAACCCACGAGCACCTCTAGTAAAGAACCATGGGAAAGAAAATATTTCCATTAAAACAGCTTAGACACCAGCAGTGGCTCAACTTTGAAAATTCACCAAAAAATCATGGAAATTTAGTTAGAGGTTTAATTAAAGATAAAATTAAAGCTTATTGAGTCTAATTTTGTATAGAATAAACGGTGTAAGCAATGGAATTGTAGATTTTGAGATATATTAGTTTTTGTGGGACAAGGTTAGAATGGATTCGGGTTCCCCTGTTCTGACTTTGAAAAATCATCAAAAATTTTACAAAACTTATTAGAGAATTAAATTTGTATGTTTAAATTTTTAACAAGCCTATTTTCAAGAGAATCAAACACAAACATTATCTGAACCCCGTAGATAATTGATTCTTAGTAAAGAAAGGTCAAAACTGTCAAACAACAAAACAGGGGCAAATTTGAAGAATTTATTATGCTGATTGGCTAAAGTATAAATTCTGAAATTTTTATGGTAAAAAGATATTTGAGCTCAGTTTCAAAAATATCAAGCAGATCTTAATTTTGAATTCTGTAGCTCAAAATATAAATAATGTATTGATTATGACACAAGTGGACAACTTTGTTATTAACACATAAGTAAATAGTGGAATTATAGTTAATGTTACGTATAAGCATATTATACTAAAAGCTAAACATTCTAATATATACATAAAGGATGTGGAATGGAAAGGAGGATGAGGCAAAAATAATAGGAGAGTTATAATGTTAAGAAATTATTGTAAACGATAGATTTGCTAACACGTAGAAGAACATCAAATTTACTGTTGAAGTATCAAGTGAGTGAATGTTTTAAAATGAATTAAGGAAGTCTTAATTGATGAATTAACCGATAAATGTTGGTAATAGTGATGGTATGTGGAAAAGGTAAACTATTTTTGCTGATACAAGTCCTCTAAATGACTTATTTGTAAAACTTTGATAATTGTGTTAACTCTATGAATTTTGGTACAAAAGGTATGCACATAGAGTCCATCGATTAAGAAAATATCATATATATATATATATATATATATATAAGAAATGAGTTGTTGGATAATGATCTTGGATGACAAACCTTGTATTTTGAACATATTGGGCTAATTTGAAATGACTGAAAGAAGTTAGGGAATAAAGGTGTACACTGTTCCATAATGAATTTCTCTTATTTTCGAACATCGAATCAAGATTTGGTATCGATACCAGGGGTAAAATACTGATACCTTAAGGAAAGTAAAGAACTTCAGTCAAAGTATCGATGCTATAGTAAAGATATCGATAATTCAGTATAAGTATTGATACATGTTGAATTTTGTTTAAATTTTTTAAACTATCTATGTATTGGTCATCTGCTCCTCTTTTCCTTGGTTGAGCACATCCCTGTACAAATTAAACTTTCAAGAAGAAAATGGCCAACTCATGTCTTATGAATACCATTTTTTTATTATGTAGACTTCACTTCAATAAAATTTGTGGCGTATGGAACAAATAAAGTTCAATCAATGTGTTATATTATGTACTTTAGTCATGAAACATGACTTACACTAATTAGGATAACATACGTTTTCGGTTTTTTGAAATAGAGGTTGGACGATGGGTTTATAAATATAGATATTGTTTATACACTTAATAATCCTAAATGAAATCATAATGTTTCAATCTTAAATTAGTAAATAAGAAAAATTCACTTACATTCAGGTGTATCATACATAGCAACAATGAGCATGCTTTTTATATTTCTTAGTATTTTAAAAGATCGATATTTGATATTGAAAACTATTTAACACACATTACTATAAAATTAAGAATAATGTTGACAAAATAAAACAATATTATTATTGACAAAAATTGAGATTGGGAAATGTTAATTACTGCTTAGAAGCATTGAAAGGTAAAAATGTTCTAGATCTTTATGGCCCCAATGCAACTTGAATCCCACATTGCTAGCATATGGTAAACAAAACATAAGAGGCGGTGTATAAGGGGAGAGGATAGGGCAACATTAAAACATACTTACCTGGACAGGGTCAATGAGTGATCATGAAGACTCATGGCCTAGAGTAGTGACCACCATTGCACTTGGGAGGGGTGCTGCTTTAAGGTCTCCCCAGGAGGGAGAGCCTATGTCATAATTTGTGGCAGTAGGGCTTGCGTGCGCGCAGCCTCTACCAATTTCAAGCTGTAAAAAGTAATTTGTAACAAAATATAGGACATAATTCTTTGTTACGTGCGGATAAATAGCTTGAGAAGCTCGCGGGAGTGAAAAAAGTGTAAGAGAGAGACAATCTTGTGAGTTGTGACCATTCCATGCTAGTTGATACCAGCAGGAAAGGGTCAGTTGATACCAGCATGGATCTGTGTTCACGCAACCCCTACCAATTTTAAGTTAATAAAAAAATTGTATGTCAATATCGTAGGATTTAATAATGAATATGACATAATTTTTATGAAGCAATCTCCGAGTATGTTTAAAAGCATATATTTCAAGAAGCTCGCAGAAATAAAAGTGCGGCAAAGTCCATCAGGCAATCTTGTGACCATTTCATGCTATTTGATTTACAAATTAAAATTATATAAACCGAACAAGATTGGATATGTCAACTAGTAGAACTAATGTTTTTAAAATAACGAATAAATTTAACATTGTACATTTATTTTTGTTCATAAGCAATAAGCATTAGAAAATAAAGTCTAGCTCACCATGTTGTAATCCCATAAAGCCAAGCCTCAAATAAATTATGTCAAATAAATATTAGAATAAATTACATTATTAGTCACTTAATTTTTAATATATTTCTATTTGATCATCAAACTACAAAAATTTCTAATTTTATCACTATCGTTTTTAATTGATTCTGTTTTAGTTACTCTTTGTTTAATCCTTAATGAAAATGATGAAAATGATGGTGTGAAATTTTTAAAGAATATAACCACACAATTAGTCCACATCCCTAGTATATGATAAACAAAACGTAAGGGTGGACCATATAAAGAGAGAGCATATCACAATGTTTAAACATCCCTGTACGGGGTGCGGCATATAAACGGAGTCGATGGGTGATCATTGAGTCTCATGGTCTAGGGTAGACAGTAGTGACCTCAATTGCAGTCGGGAGGAAACGATCCTCTACACAGCTTCAGTAAGGTTATGACCAGAGATTCGTGCCTATTGAACAGATACTGTTCAAGTAAGGTTATGACCAGCGACTCTTGCTCCGTCCTATAAATTCCTCGGACAACTGTTATGTTCTTGCGATGTCGGTGTCCATTGTTTCCAAAGATGAAATGGCAGAGCAGTTTTAATGAGAGCGAGCTTATATTTTAATGGCTTTGATTGATGGTTCTTTTTGGACTATATAATTAATTGGGCAAGGCAAATATCAGTTGGTTTCGACACAATTATAAGTATTTACCCCCAAAGGGAGCCTCCCAGAAATTCCAAAATGGTCACATATAAGACTAGAGGAGATAAAGGAAGGCATAAATTGTTTTTAGCTGAAAACAGAATCTAATAATTCAATGTTGAAATATGTCGGTCAAAATAAAGAGATTTTATGTTGTTAACAACATCAGCTTCCAACTGATGAGCCACTCCATTTCCTATGAAGAGGCTACCTGTAACAGCGTTTTGGACTCAAAGGCAAGTTGATAGCTGCCGGTTTTGTGGAACGTCACCGTACGGACGAACTAGGCCTGCTCATTTCTACAGCTTTCCTTGAACTGCTGCCAATACCATATCCGGAAGAACTGGGTCTTCCATTATCTCTCCTATCATATCCATCAAAGCAGCTACAAATCTTCCTATTCAAAATTATGTCACCTGCAATTGGGCTTTGAAACTCTTTTCTGAATAAAAATTAATTAATTTAAAAATTAGTGTAAGACATTAATTCATAAGCTGCTTTAATTACGGTAAATGTAAAATATAACATATTTTAATAAATTGTGGACGTCAACAATTCCCAAAGTAAAGATAGAAACCTTTGCAAAAGTATACAAACAGAAACTTCCATGTAATGTAAACCTTACAGTTTGCGAATTCTTCTTTAGTATTTAATGGCTTACCTACCAATATTGCATAGTTGGAAAGACTGATTGCTTCTTCATCTTTTGACCTATATCAAGCTGCAAAAAGAGGACTAGTGTTATAATATCCAAAAATTTTCATGTGCAAATTCACCAACATGCAATGTGCTGTGCAGGAAAAATTATACTAGTTTTGTCCATAGCAAACTAAAGTCGAAATCCCATATAGAAAGCGCAAGCCAAGGGTAAGGCAGAGACGCATTATAAAAGAAATATCAAGATGAGTTTAAGCTCATACCTTTCTCGGCCTTTTGGCTAAGATCAAGTGTAGTATCTGTTCTTATCAGTTTAATATCTGATACGTGGATCATTGATCCGCATGATATTAAATCAATATTTTTAGGGGGAGAGCTCATTAACAATAGCTTGCTATTGGGGTTCTCGAGTGTCGTCTTTGTTTTGCACTGCTGCATCGTTCTGGCACACCCCTCCGATTGTAGTTTTAACCTTTTGAACCAATAGACGGTAGCTTCTTGTTCGGATTGTATTCATAATTGAGGTGTAAATCTGTTTAAAGACACTCCTTTAAGGGTTAATGTACTTGAGGTTTAGTCCAAACCGTAGGGCTATAATTTCTCATTATTTTCATCTGCATTACTTAGTTGCTGTTTGCCCTCCTAGATTAGTTAATTGTTTGAAGTAATGGATGGTATCTAATTTAATTTCTGAAGTTCATTGAAGAATTGTTGTTTCAATTTGTAGTTGGCGCATAGAATTGCCGTTCAATCATTTAATTGGCTTTTCAGTTCTACGTTCTAATCATTTAAATTGAACCTAGAAGCTATTTGATTTTAAATTTTCACTGTTTTACGATAATAGAAACAATGCTTAATATTTGTATATAACATTTACATGGCTTCACACACATGGTGCCGTGTTCTTCAATTAAATACCACGTAATCGAGATGGAGTTTGGAACTTGTACACTAAGGCTGTTGTCTTTGTGAAGCTGATGGAGGATCTTCCTCAATTGAGTGAACTTAGGGTTCTAAACTCGGAGGTATTGGAGTTGGATAAATGCTTGACTAATCTCAGAGGAAGACTTGAAGGCAACGAGTGTCTTTATGGTGGCATTCTTGTGAATGTGTCATGGTGTTGTTCCGCAACGCCAACAGCATGGCTAATGCCGAGTTTTGATCGTGCTCGTGTGTTTTGCGTGGTGGTGATTTTCTCTAGTTGACTTTTAGAGCTGTTTTATGTGGCTTGTTTTATATGGTTTACTGGTGTTTTCTGGTTTTATTTTGGTGTATCGTTTTGGTTGGGTTATTTTTTTATGTTGTTTTATCTTTGTAATCCCACTGTTTTCAGTGGTTGTTTTATTTTTAATATAATCATTTTGATGGCCGAGCAAAAAAAGTAGTAAAAAAAATTTAATGCCAGGCTTTAAATTTCAATTTCTTAAAACATTTTCTTTTACAATTTGAAGTACTAAACATGGCGCTCAACATCCACCTCAACTCATTTGCATCAGCAATGACCTCCATATTTGATATATTTTAATTGATGATAAAGTATTATTATATTTATATTTTAAATTTAATTTTACTCAAATCATGTTTTAGCATTTTACTTTGTAACTTATAATTATTTAGAAAAATTGAAACTTCAAAATAATTCAACCACTAAAAGTGGCTGACTTGAATAGAAGACAAGTAAAAAAAAATCATATGTATCGTATTTTTATAGTATTATTATTTAATATAGGTAAAAAGTTTTAATTACACATTTATTCATTTAATTTTCTTGTGAAGTTAAACAAAAAAAAAAAAAAAAACTACGCTAGAAGCTAAACAAGGATACAACAAAATACACAAAATTAGGCTATTATAATCCCACATGTACTGGACAATAACTCAGACAAATCTTGCACCTGCTATAAAATGGAGCTAAAAAGGTCTGGTCAAGCCATCTTTGCGCTTGGGGCAATGACGCAGCTAGTGAGGTTTTAACCGAGGCGCGTCTATTGCTGGTTGAAAACTATTTCCAAACCCCCTCTTAGGCCTGGGTTCTGCCCTGGCCTTTGAGAATTTCTGGAAGGGTTCCCTTCGGGGTAAAACCCTACAATTTCTAGTTAATTACTTTGCTCTTCTTTTTCCCCTTAAAATTAAGATGGAACAATTTGTTTATGAAATTAAGGTGTTCAAAATATTTGAAGGATTTAGCATTTTAATATTTATTTTATTTGTAAGAGATTAGTATTTAAAAATACAGACAATAGCAATTCAAATAATCAAATGAGAGATTGTGATAAACTTGTTGAGCAAGGTTATGAAAATGGAGTGTAGGAATACACCTTCTAAGTTAGATGAAAATAGCACTTAAATTCGGTCTATTGAAATATATAACTTTAATAAATTCGTGTTTAAAATTTCTAACTGATTTAACATAGTAATTACTACCGGAGATAATAAAAGAAAACGTAAAATAGAATAGAAAAGCGAAACTAAAATTAACGAAAGAGCAATAAAATTGAGAATTGGAAAAGAAGAATAATAAGTATTACATGGCTAACAAACCTCTTGGCCAATGATAAGAAAGTTGTAAGCTTGATTTATTGTGAGAACTTGATGAGGTGTTAAGCAACTATGAGAGGTTGTGATAAACCGGTTGAATAAGGTTATGGAATGAAGTGTAAGAATACACATTCTAAATTCAATCGTATGGATGGAGTATGGCTCGGATTATATGGATGGAGTAAGCTTGGTTTCAATTCACTTTCTTATGAGTTGCACCATTTTCCCTCTTTTCATGGCTTCATACTCTTCTATAGGTTGTTTGTTTAGGAACTTGGGTCTTTCTTCCGAAAACATGCATAACATTTTAACCTTGATGAGATTCCTAACCTTGTTTTCCAAAGTAGAACGATTGTTTGTTGAGTTTCAATAATTTTTATAATTGTAACGATCCGGTTTCTAGTGGTGTCGAAAAAGACGGGTTTGAGACTCCATTTCGTAAACCAATCCGTAAATATTATTAAATACTTACAAAGTTATTATATAAGTGAATTGAATTTTGGATAAGTAATTTAGTCGAAATTGTGTTTAATTAAGGTTTAGTGACTAAATTCTAAAGTCCAATCACTATAGATTTTAATTAAGAAATGACTTGAGGACTAGCATTGTAATTAACCAAAGATCCAAAATAGCAATTAAATCATATTTAAATGAAAAATAGTGAACGGTAAGATTATTTAGTCACTAACCTAAGTTAATTAAGGTTAAATTAGTTAAAACATAAGTAATTAAACTAAATTACAAATTAATCCTATTATAAATAAGACAATTTGGTGGAATGAAAGAGGCTTTCATCATCTTCCACCTACAAACCATGAAGAGAAAAACAAAAGCTTCCAAGGGTTTTCAAAGTTTTGGTCACTAATTAGATGTTACAATCAAGTCATTTTCTTGTAATTTTTTATGTTTTTGAGGTCATGGGAGCTTGATTTAGCTTACCCATGTACCAATTTGTAAAACTGTTAAAGTTTTAGAAAGTTGTCATTGTTGATTTCTTGAAGTTTTAGGTGTTAAATTGATAGATTTTAAGTTTAGATGTGAAAAAAGGACTGAATTGTAAAGTTAATTTATAACTTTGTACATTAGGGACTAAACTATATAAAATATTAAATTGGCAGTAGAAATAAGAAATAGGAGGTCTCTAATAGGCATTAGTGAAATTAGATTTCAATTCGGAGCTTTAAATTGAAAGTTAGGTTAGTCTCGGTTTTACGGACTAAATTGGATAAATTGTAAAATATGTGTGACTTTGTAATTATTTGTGATTTGAGCTGGAATTTAATATTATGTATTGTCAGGCTATTATTCGTAGCAAAATACGATGCGGGAACGTCAATAGGGAGAGGAAAGATGAAAGCCGATGACGAGTAACTCGTGTGTTCGATTTTTATTTCTATGATTTGATTAATTTCAATTGTTGCATAGTTACCTTGTTTTGCATGTTATGGTAATGACGTGAGTTAAAAATGATTAATCAAACTGAACTAATACGATGTTGGTTGATTATCAAGATAAATGATAAAATTGAATAAAATTAAAAATAATATCACTTGATGAAAATACGAAATTGGCTTGACTCATGTTATGATATATATATGAATTGATGAATTGGTTGATGAATTGAAAATGATGAGTTATAAATTGAGCTATATTATGATTTGGATAATTGGTTACCCTATTAATTATCCGTGCAAAGTTGGATTTAGCTGACATCCCATAGGATAGATTAAGTATGGGTTGCTTCAACTACGTGTTGATGAGCGTTGGACACAACTTTTACTTCGATTATACCGATGAGCGCTGGATACAATTTATTTACTTTAGATTTTTCCAATGAGGTACTGGATGCTAAGTTGGTGTGTTGGTTAGATCCATGTATCTGTTCGAGTCCGAGTCAGGTTAATAAGGGAATAATAATATGTATATACATTGCAAATTTGTTGAAAGATGATTGGAATTGATTATATGCTACTAAGTTGGATTACAAGCACTTTTATACGACATTAAATGTCGAGATATATAAAAGGTTACGCAAAATGACTAACTAGCCAGAAAGTCAATTCGGTAAGGTTTGGAATGTATCATTTGACTTGGTAATGAAAAGTGACATAATTATTTGTTATAAGTTGGTATTTATACAATTCATTCAGCATTGAAATTTTGGTACGCAATTGATTATTTAGTGTGTTATTTTGATTTGAATTATAAAAATACCATTGAGCTTTATCGCTCAATGTACGGTTTTATTTTTCGTGTGTAGACTAGGTACAATTCAAGATCCCAAGCATCGACTTCAACATCCAACCAAAAATCCTGGACTCAACAATGTTGGTGAACCTCTTTTGTTAGTTATATGACATGTACCTAGTAGAGTCATTTTGGTATTTTGCTAATGGTAAACGTGGATTATATGTAGTTGAATGAAATGTGTTAGGTAGATAGTTTATAAGTAATATGGCATAGATATTTTAATTATTAACGTACTAATGAACTTGAGAAGTTGCTTGAATGGTATTGGTATTGACTATTGATGACTTGAACATGTATGGTAATGATTGTAAAGAAATTGTAGGTTGATGCCCATTAGGAATTGCAAAAACAGTGTGTGACATCGCGATGTCGTTTGAATGTCATCGCGACGAGAAAAGACCTATAATGTCACGACAAGATGAGGGACCTCGTTGTCTCGATGAGGCCAACACAATAAGCGGCATCGTGATGTTAAGTGGTCTAACGTCATGATGTGACAAACTGTTTAGTGACATCACGACGTTCAAATGTTAATGTCACGACGTCAATCCTATATTTTGAAAATTTTACAATTTGGTCCTTTGACCTAAAGTTACTATTTGAACTTTAGAAAGTTAGTGTAAGACTCGTAAATGATTGCATATTGTATTGAACATATGTTTTTGGTTGAATTTAAGCATTAAATGGTATGTTTTGATTATGATTGATCGTAGTTGCTTCGGCAACGAATGTGGCACATTGCAATTTGAACTCGGCAACCGAGTCGGGTATAGGGTGTTACAATAATGATAGTTATAATTCTCATTAATATTACTAGATTTTATCGCACCACAATGTGGGTGAACAAAAATATTTGATAATTAAAACATATCTATAAAAATATGGGTTAGGATTTGGTATACTTGTAGTATATTTTTTTTATTTCACAAGTAGCTTTAAAAAATTGCTACATGTCTCCTTTTTAAATATTTTATTATACCCCTGTAGGACACTTGTCAACCTCCTGACCTTACTTATGAAGTCTAAAAACTCCATTAGCAGTATACCAAATATTTCCCTAAAAATATATCAACAAATTATATGAAAGTATGAAAATATATTAATTACCCTTTAAGGTAAGGGTATTTTAGGATAGATGTTAGCTTGGATAGGGAGATTTACAAGGCCTTGGTTGAATAAGCATAAGGAGGTGATTTTGAAAAAGCTAAAATAGAAATTTGGTGTGGATTATAGGAAATGAGATAAGTTAATGCTTTGTTCGCATGTATTGTTCATCCACTCTTTTCCTTGGATTGAGCATTAAACTAACAAAGAGAAAAGGGCCAAATCATATCTAATGAATACCATTTTTTACTATGTAAACTCTACTTTAATAAAATTTGTTGTTTAGGGAACAAATCCTTTTCAATCAATTTGTTTAAATAAGTACTTTTATTATGAATTAAGTAGGATCAGATAGGTTTTCGTGTTTCTTTCCTTGAAATAGAGGTTGTATGATGGATTTATACACTTAATAATTTTAAATCAAATTTTATTTAAAAAGGTATTTTAATCTTAAATCACTTAATAATCTTAAATCGAATTTGATTAGAAAAGGGATTTCAATCTTAAATTAGTGATTTAAGAAAATGTCACTTGAATTCAAGTGTATTATACATGGTAACAATGAGTGTACTTTTTATATTTATGGGTATTTTAAAAGATCGATATTTGGTATTGAGAAGTATTTAACATATCACTATAAAATTAAGAACAATGTTGATAAAAAAACTATTATTATTGACAGAAATCAAGATTGGGAAATGTTAATAATTAGTGTTTAGAAGTATTGAAAGGTAAAAATGTTCTAAATCTTTATGCCCACAATGCAACCTGAATCCCACATTGCTAGCGTATGGTAAACAAAACATAAAGGGTGGTGTATAAGGAGAGAGGATAGAGCAACATTAAAACATACTTACCTGGACGGGGTCAATGAGTGATCAGGAAGACTCATGGCCTAGAGCAGTGACCTCCATTGCACTTGGGAGGGGTGCTGCTTTAAGGTCTCCCCAAGAGGGAGAGCCTACGTCATAATTTGTGGCAGTGGGGGCTTGCGTTCGCGCAGCCCCTATCAATTTCAAGTGAAAGTAATTGATATCAAATTTTAGGATATAATTCTTTGTTCTATATGGATAAACAGCTTCAAAATCTCGGAAGAGTGTAGAAAGTGTGTGAGTGAACATTGTGACCATTCCATGCTTTAGTTGATACCAGCAGGAAACGATCCTCTACAGCTTCAGTAGGGTCAAAGGCAAATATCAGTTGGTTTCAACTGTCAAGCATACTTAAGAACACCTAGGTAGCCTCCCAAAAATTCCAGGCGGGCAGGTAAGAGGAGACTGACATAATTTCTTTTTTAGCTGAAAAGAGAATTAAGATAATAATTCAATTCAGAATGTTCACAAATAAATATGTTTACAAATCTACCTTTTGAAAATTATGTCATAGTAACGATACCACTGCAATTGGGCTTTGAAACCTTTTTTTTTTCTTAAAAATTCCTAAAGTAAAGATTGAAGCCTTTGCAAAACCATACAAACAGAATCTAATCCCTTCACACATTACATTTTGCAAATTGTTGTTTTATTTAATGGCTTACCAATACCATTGCGTAGTTGCAGGTCTAATCGACATGCTTCTCCTGCTTTTGATTAATTCAAAATTTTCGATCAATTTAACTTGTACTACAGATAACTTTGGTTCACTCGGTTTTTGTTAATTTCTAATTAACCAAATTAATCATTGCAGACTATTACTTACGGAGGTCTGATTAGAGCGGAAGCCAAATAGTGTGGCAACAGAAATAAGCCAATACAGAGAAGAGAAGAAACCAAAAGCAAAAATTTCTATCACTTGGAATCCGGATCTCTTAAAAATAGACCAGTTTTTCGAGAAATAAAATGTGACCTAATAAATTTTTAGAACAATTTGTCAATAAAAGGCATTGCGGTTGGTTTGCAAGTTCAATGAAAAGTTGTTGGTAAAAGGTTATTTTAATATCGAAAATTATAGGAAAACAGAAAGAGCTGGCCAGGGATATCATACTATCATTGACCACATCTCTCCAACTAAAGATGGGTTTAGATGGACGGTAAGTTTACCTGCGGTTAGTGTAAAAACAGCAGTGACGGTAAGATTAGATACTGTAGCGATACTATAGTGTAAGATAAAAAGTAAACTAAACGCACCGCACCCAATCGCCCATCTAAACCCACCCTAAATTAACTTGACGCAATGTATGTTTTTTTGAACCACGGATTTCTTTTTTTGTCTAACTTAATTTTTGAGACCTGATTTTTTTTTTTTAAAATGTTGAAGACCTCTAAAAAAGATTGAAAGGACGTTTGTATAGCCTGACAGATTGACCAGTCTTGTTCTTATTTATTCCTTCTCCTTATTTTGATTTTTTTTTTAAATTAAACATAATAAATTATTATAAATATAAATAATTAATTACATCAGAAGTTAATACTTTGTAGGGGCAATTTTTTTGGTGTAAAGAAATTAAATAAACTAGCTACAAAAAATTAAACCATCCCTTTTAACAGGGAGATCTCAAACAAGCTTAAACCATTTCGTCTGTCTTGTACCAATTTAACCAGGTTATCAACATCCTGGTTAGGGGTGTTCAATCTATTAACGGACCAGTTAACCAACCCGAACTATCATTAATTGAATTAATCGACTCTTTCAAACCCTTAACCGTTAATCAAACTAAAATTTTTTCAAAAAAAAAAAACTGAACATAACTTTTTCGGTTAATTCAGTCGGTTAATTGAATTAACCGAAATTTATAGGTTTTTTTCTTTTTGGTTAAAATAAGTATAAAACATATAAAAAAAATTAACCGAATTAACTGATCGATTAATTTATACTTCTAAAAAATCAACCGAACCGACCGACCCCCAGCTGAATATTATAATATTATTTATTAAGTTCAGTTAACCGACCGATTTCGAACCGAATTAATCATTAACCGAACTTCCAAAAATATTAAACCGACCCCGACCAAATTAATTCAGTTAACCGAACGATTAACCGAATTCGGTCAATTAACTGAATTAATTCGGTTTTACCCAAAATTTGCACACCCCTAATCCTGGTTATCTTCTCTAGAGATGCGGCATATACTCCAATGCCCAATCTGCACCAAAAGTTGATGAATTCTTCTGATTAAAGTAAATTTGGAACTCTTGGAAGAATTCTCTTAAATGGCCGCCTTAGTCGCCTCAAGATTATCAGTTTTAATCAAGATATTATCATAACCCCGATCGATTAAGAGTACCAAACCATCTAAGATGCCCCATAATTCAGCATAAAAAAATAGAGCAGTTCCTCAAATACCTGTTAAAGCCAAGAATCTACCTCCCATTTTGATCACAAACAATTCCTCCTGCTGTAGCAAAACCTGTTTCATTTCTGACTGGCCCATGCCCACAAACACCACAAGTCGTATCATGCCCAATTCCCCGACGTACTCTTTCCACATTGGTAAGCAAACGATGCTTAAGAGCCAGCCAAATAAAGAACCTAATTCGTTGGGGTTCTTGGAATTCTAGAGGATCTGCCACACTATCTCTTTTAGGTTTCACAATCTTTCCCGAATTTTTCCATAAGCACTTTTAATAGAAAAAGAACCTGTCGATGTACCAACTCAAATGATCTTATCTCCGTCTGTAGCCGAATGGGGTGGAGGAATTGCATAGCCACAAATTTTATTGTTGAGATTAATAATCATAAAGTTAAATTCAACAACCACATTTAAATGCTTTTGCAAATGTTTCACAATGGCATTTAAAGCTGATACGACTAATAAACAAAAAAAATAGATTTATATAACGATATTTTATATTTATCATTAATATTATAACATTTTACAACTTATTTATCTTGAAAAAATAGCTTATTTTATCTATTATGTATAAAATTTAAAATGTGTAACGACAAAATTTTATCATTGAGATAAGTACCCACAAATCATATCTAGCAGCAACATCTAACATCTACTACAAATATTTCAGTTTTACACAATCACAACTAATATTGTTGAAAGAATTCACAACAACAAGAAATGTGGTTGCGAAATTTGGATTTGCCCATTTTTCTTGTAAGGACAAGTTCCAAAGAAAATACGTATAACTGTGTTCAAATTGAATTCATTAACGAAAAAAAAAATGTCATTTCGCTTTTCTATTTATTGATCAGATGTTTGAGGGTTTAGCAGGTCGTAATCACTACTTCATTTAGAGGGTTACTAAAATTTTCACCAGCTTCCGGTAGACTTGTCTGTATGTTATTTATACTAAATGTTTTACGATTGCTAATCTTAAATTGAATATATTAGAGTTGTGTGATCTGAATCCCGTTTGATCCGATTTAAAAAATTCGATATATAATTCAGTTGTTAAAGAAATAAAATAGAGACAAAATTGGGGATCTGGGGTGGGTACAACCTCGAGTCGAACCACTAATTTTGACCGAAGGTTCGGGGGCGGAGCTCTTGCAGTACGGACCTGCCGCACAAGTTAAATTCGTATAGGACTATACTTTTTACCCTAAAAAACTGTGCATAGTCGAAAACCTCTTGTATTTTTTCAACATTAGTGAATTTCTTCTCCTTTGCCTATGATTTTTCCCAATAATAATTTTTGTGTGTTCTTATTTTTCTTTCTTATTTTTGTGTGATTATTCTTACTGCCATTATCGACCTATAATATAACAGAATATGATTAAAAAAACAATTAAATCTTTCAAGAAATATATAAGAACAGTCTATTTAATTATTTAAGATGAAAATACCATTTAAATTCAATCGTATTATACATAGGAACTATGAATTATATCTACAGATAATTTTAAATAAATTTAGGGTAATTTATTAACTAGTTGAATCAACCAGTTGCAATTTAATTTTCGATTATTTAAAAAAATCGATTTATTCAAGAAATATATAATTTCTATAAATTTAGTGTTTAAAATTGCTAGCTGAATAGTAGGAAGAAAATG